>NC_069502.1:273007213-273132213 GCF_027579735.1 Bombina bombina | reverse complement strand
ACTCATCTGTACAGCGAGGGCCAGACCCCTTTTTAAAACATTTTGCCCCACATATGAATTGCTAGGCTAGCGATACTTTGAAGATCAGCCCTATGTCTCTCCTGTACCTCTAAAATAGGCTCAATCCATGGTTTATGGTCACCCTTGGATATACATTTGGCTAGATTATAAACAGCGCCCTAACATTAGCTCACTCAGTATATTACATGTTGAAAGTAAATATGACCACACAACGCAAATTAAATAGTTTTTCCCTTAATGTGTTTCCAATTACATTTTTTACCAGCTGCAGAGTATAAAATGTATTTAAATTTGCTTTCTTAAAGCTTATTTGTGTATTAATTAACTGATTTTGTGTTTTGAAACCACAACTTAATAAAATGGGTTGAGCTTGTAGGTATAATCAGATCTCATTACTTTATCGCATTATGTACATATACCTGCTTCTTTTCTTATATCTGTCCATAAACCAATTACCAATACTTGGAGAGAACAATGGAAAATTCACACTGGGGGCTCCATTACATATGCAGCGTCGCCCGCAAAAGCCGTCTAGCACAACTTTTTTCTAGACGGAGAAAGGAAAACCCCGGAAGCAAGAATAAAGGTAGGGGTAATTGACCCCTATTGGCCAAATGGAGTTCATGGTAGGGACAAAGGGGCGTGGCTGGAAGCAGAGTTTTCAAATAGTTGGTGGTACAGTGGATTCGCCCCCTTTTTAGTCAGACTTACCTGATCTGGAGAGGAACGGCTTAAGTGCTTACCTGCTATGGACGCGCTGCTGGAAGAGCTGACGGCGATGGCCAGAGGAAGAGGAGTCGAGTGGATCCGGGAGCAGCTGAAGTCGGGTGAGGAGCCTCGCGCTGGGACGTCAAGGGATGCAGGCGGCATCGGTTCCAGGAAGAAGAGACCGGTGAGAGCAGCTGGGCCTCCGTCGAGGTTGAGTCCTGAGGCATCCGGTTCGAAGAAGAAGTCGTCGGCGAGGCCTGGGAGAAGAGGATATTCAGGAGCCTCGAGGTCCGATGTGGCGATGGCGGCGGGATCCGGTGCAGTAACGGTGCGTGGCGGTGACATCATCGCGCCCCAGAGGACCGGAGAGACTTCAAGGACAGCGGAGATGGTGATGGGTATGAGTGGTCTGGTGGGTGTGGAAAATTTGGGTGTAGTGTGGCGGTATGTTTAGGTTAAGGGGCAATGTATATGGGGGCAGTCATGGCTTTTATGGGTACGTTTAGGAGGTAGCACTGTGGCACTTATTTGGGATTTTATATATTATGTTATGTTTGTGTTATCAGCCATATTTGGGGGTTTATAGGGGGCAGATATATTGTTATATGGGTCCGGTCATGCCTGCATTACTTTGAGGTCATTTAATTATATGAGGGCTGATGTGGCCTTGTTAATGGGTTTACTTAAATAAAAAAAATTAAAAAAAAAGTAAAAATTTTGCAAAGTTTATAAAAAAAAAAAAAAAAAAGGTATCCTTTATTGCTAGGTTGTTTATTTGTGTTTTTTACGTGTTCCTAGGTTTTCCTGATTGAGGTAGTTATTATTTTGTTTTGGGGTGTTGCTTACGCAGGATTATTGTTTATTTAGGTCTATTATGCATAATTTGAAGTGTGACTAAGTGGTTGCTTGTAAAAAAAAAAAAAAAAAAAATAAGAATGAGGGAATGTAAATAGGCTATTTGTGGGGTGAGAGCTTACTGTCTCTAATTTTTTCATGAAGTTTTTTTTTTCAGAAGTTTTCCAGGACTCACAGGGCCTTTCTAGTGGAGGAGAAGAGGCCCCTACACCTCAAAGGGACCAGGGTATGGAGCCGCTGCTGGTGTTGGATGCCGGCAGTGACTTTGAGGAAGAGGAGGAGCTTACAGAGCCTGCGTTACCCGGACCTAGTACGGCTGGTCAGGTAGGCGATGCGTCTACCCTGGTGCAGCTTTTGAAGTTATTATCTCCTGAGAGGGGGGTTAGGGTTTCGGGGGGGAGCAGGGTGTGTGAGAGTAGGGTTAGTAGGGATAGAGGTAGGGCTGGGGTACAAGGGAGTAGGTCAACGGGGGGGGGTCAGGCACTCACACCGTCCCATGCTTTGCAGTCCCCAGGCTCCGGAGATGTTACGGTGCCCAGTAGGCATCAAAGGAGGAGGTCAAGGTCGGATCATGGCCGATGAAGATCAAGTTCACCTTTAAGAAAAACTGCTGATGTTCATTCGCCTACTAGTTCGAAAAGCAGCGGAAGGAGGGAGAAAGGACGTTCTCCTTCTAGAAAATCAAGTGGGAGTCAGAGAAGGGGGGAGAGCGGGAGAAGGAGGGAAGAGGTAGTGGCAACCCAAGCGGCCCCCAATATTGGAGCAATTAATCAGGAGAGTCCCGGACGCCCCCCCAGTCTTCAGGTGAGTCAGCTGGGGGTGCTGTGATGGAAGGATCGGGTCTGCTGTGTGGAGAATGTGAGAAACTGTTGAATGGATTGAAGGCATTGTTGGCGAGTTTGGAGGCTCCAAGTAGGGGGGAATCGGCCGAAAAGGCTTGGACACCGGGGGCCAATGTGGCTCCTGCTGGGTCGGTTGTGTCAGTGAGCGGCGCTGTTGCGGTTTCTCAGGTTTCGGCTGTTTCGGTTTCGGGTAGTTCAATTAAAGTAGCTGAGGAAGCTTTGAGGCGACCGTGTCTATGTTCCATTGGTCCATTGGGGATCCATGTAACTTTGGACGTTAAAGAAAAAATCTGGAAGCGGGAGTTCCTAGAGATTTTTTCTTTATTGCCACTTGACCAAGTGGTGGAAATAAAGGAGGATGAGAAATCTGAAAAAGGCAAAAAAGAAGAGGAGGAAAGGAAGAAGAGGTACAGAAAGTTACCTAAGACCCTGGGAAATTGGTCTAGAGCCTTTTGCATTCTAGCGTGGTAACGGAGAAGTTTCCGGATCAGGGTGGTTCTTTATTTTGTTACTTTGATGAGATTTCTAATGCCTATCGGACTTATGGTGGTATGGCGTGGTGGCGCTATGACGAGAAGTTTCGTCAGAGGCTGGTGGTTAGACCAGAAATGCGTTGGGATGATCGTGACATGGGCATTTGGCTCGAGATCATGACCCCTTTAAGTCTCCATGCGTAAAGGATTATGCTTCCAATTTAATGATGGAGCGTGCCGGTTTGGAGCAAGTTGTAAATTTAGACACGAATGCTCAGGGTGTGGCGGTAGCCACAGTTTTTCCCGATGCTTTAAAAAAGGAAAGTTTGTTGGCAAACAAGGGGAACCTACTCCTTCGAGCTTGGACCCCAGTGAAGGTAGGAAGGATGGTGGTTTGGTTAGAGGCTTACGCCAGTAGACGGGGTAAATGGGAGGATGCTGAACTGCTACTTTCAGGCTTTAGCTCAGGTTTTGTAATTTCTTTCAAGGAACACACAGGAGGGAAATTTTGGGGGAATTTGAAGTTAGCCAGGGAGTTCCCTGAGGTGGTTAGAAAGAAATTGCAAAAAGAGGTTTCATTGGGGAGAATGGCGGGTCCATTCGTATCTCCTCCATTGGAGAACTTGAGAATTTCTCATTTGGGAGTGGTTCCTAAGAGGGTTGAAGGTCAGTTTCGGTTGATTCATCACCTTTCATACCCTAAGGGTCTTTTGGTTAATGATGGCATTGATCCGGAGTTGGTCTCAGTTAATTATGCATCATTCGACAAGGCGGTTGATTTGGTTCGGGTCGTGGGGCCCTGTTAGCCAAGGTTGACATTGAGGTGGCATTCAGGCTATTGCCGGTTCACCCTCGTTGTCATCACCTTTTGGGTTGCAAATTTGATGGTTCCTTTTTTGTAGATTTGTGCCTTCCAATGGGGTGTTCTATCTCTTGCTCTTATTTCGAGAGATTTAGTAAATTCATTGAGTGGGTAGTCAAGCAACGTGCTGGGTTGTCATCTTTAGTTCATTACTTGGATGACTTCTTGTTTGTGGGCCCTAAGGATTCGGAGGTCTGTCAGAAGCTGATGCTGACTTTTGATCTAGTTGCTTCCGATTTTGGTATTCCAATAGCAGAAGAAAAGTCGGAAGGTACGATTACTTCTATGTGTTTCTTGGGTATCGAAATAGATTCAGTGGCGATGGAATGTCGGCTCCAATGGGACAAAGTCGTTGACTTGTTTCAATGCATCCAAGGGGCTTTGTTGGCTGAGAAGATAAAGCTTAGGCTTCTCCAATCTTTGTTGGGTAAACTCAATTTTGCGTGCCGAATTATCCCAGTTGGTAGGGTTTTTTGCAGAAGACTTGCATTGGCAACAGTTGGGATAGTAGCTCCGCATCACCATATTCGTTTGACGAAGGTTTTGAAAGATGATCTTCGGGTTTGGTCTGTCTTTTTGAAGGACTTCAATGGCCGGTTATTGATTCAGGAAGTGGATTGGTCTGATGATCGTTTGTGCCTCTTTACGGATGCATCTGGTTCTTGTGGTTTTGGTGCCTATTTGAATGGAAAATGGTGTGCGGAGGCTTGGCCTGAGGATTGGGAAGCTTTGGGTTTGACAAAAAATCTGACTTTTTTGGAACTCTTCCCGTTGGTGGTTGCTTTAAAGGTTTGGGCTTCGGAGCTCTGAGACAAAAGGGTGTGTTTTCACTCGGATAATTTGGGGGTGGTATATTCGATTAACAACTTGACTGCCAATTCCCCCCCGGTTATCCATTTGCTGAGAGAATTTGTGTTGGAATGCTTGAGGCTTAATGTTACTTTTAGAGCTGTTCATGTACCGGGCAAGGTGAATTCAATTGCTGATGCTCTTTCCCGTTTTCAGTGGGAGCGTTTCAGGTTGCAGGCTCCGGACGCGGAAACAGAGGGTGTGAACTGCCCGAGGGAATTGTGGCTCCTGGGGTATCCTTAGTTTGGGACCTCGTGAAAGGAGCTCTTGCCCAGTCTACCTGGAGGGCTTACGCCCGGGTATAGAAGTTATGGGTGTTCAGGGGAATCTTGTTGTGAAATACTTTTGCAATGGATTAAGCATTGGAGGTCAGAGTCTTTATCATCAGCAGAAATTCGCAGGAGGCTTGCAGCTTTGGCTTTCTTGTTTCAGTTGGGTGGGTTGGAGGACGTTACCAATAATTTTGTGGTAAGGATGGCTGTTCGTGGCCTGTGCAGGATGAAGTCAGTGAAGGATGGTAGAAGGCCGGTGGTTTTTTCCTTGCTAAAGAAGTTGGTTGATATTCTTCCTCAAGTTTGTTTTTCGGACTTTGAATTTTTATTGTTTCGGGCTGCTTTTGATCTGGCCTTTTTCGGGGCTTTTAGTGTATCAGAGTTGGTGGGTAGGAATAAGAGGTGTGCTAGTGGCCTTCGGTTCGGTGACATTTGTTTGAGTAATGGGGTTTTGGATATATGGTTGAGGAAATCCAAGACTGACCAGTCGGGAAAAGGAAAATTGTTTAGTTTAAGGGCGGTTGGCGGCCCTTGTTGCCCGGTGGGGGCAATTGTAGCCTTTTTTAAGGTTAGGAATGGAGCGAATGAGGCTTTCTTTATTCATCAGGATGATTCTGTGTTGTCAGTTTTTCAGTTCGTATCAGTTTTTAAGAAGTCGCTTTCTTTGTTAGGGTTAAATCCTTGTGAATTCGGTTCTCATTCCTTCCGCATTGGGGCTGTGACGGAAGCTCATCTCTTGGGTTTGGAGCCTCAGTTAATCAAAAAGATTGGAAGATGGGGGTCTGACCATTTTAGAGTGTATGTGAGGCCGGGGTTAGTGGTATAAAAAAAAAAAAAGAGTGAGAAAATGTTTTTCTTTGTCCTTCTTTTGCAGGTCCATTGAGATGTTGGGTTATCGGCCATTCTTATGTTTATTGGGCCAGGAGGGCTGCTGCTGTTAAGAAGGATGGAGCCCAGCTAGGTTTTTGTAAAGACAAAGTTAAGTTGAGGTGGTTTGGCGTTAGGGGTATGAGATGGTCTCAGCTTTTGGAAACTGTGGTAAATTACGCTAGGCTTTTTTCTCCTAACATTTTGTAAGTTCATCTGGGAGGGAATGATTTGTGTTTTATGGCGCAGAAATCCTTGGTCGATAAGATTAAGTGGGATATGGACCGGTTACATTCATTGTTCCCAAGTTTGTTAATTGTTTAGTCAGATATTGAATGCCGGTTGGTTTGGAGGGCAGCGTGGGACTGCGTTAAGTTGGAGAATTCCAGGCGTAAGGTGAACCGTATGGTGAGTAGTTATGTTAAAAAGTTAGAGGGCCTCGCCTTGAGGCATTCTGAATTTGAAGGGGAATCGGGAAAATGTTTTTTCCTCCGTGATGGGGTTCACCTTAATGAAGTAGGCTTGCATTTATTCAATTTCACGCTAAAGGAAGGTATTGAGTTGGCCGCAGATGTGTTGGGCGGTGCTCGATGTTAGATTGAGCTGTGGCGGGGTGCTTGCCCTGGGTGATGGCTTACGCCATGGTTGGGGTTCATGGTACCTCCTGTTGGGATAGGCAGGAGAGGTGACTTTTCATGGGGAGGCATGCCTTATGGGTGCAGGCACAGAAAATATGAAGTTGGTAGGGCAAGCCCTGGTTTTATGGTTTTAAGTTTTAAGAAAAGTTATTTATGTTGTTAATAGTAATAAAATATGCTGCAGCCTTTTTTACCCCAACTCTGGTGTTTGTGTTTTTTATTTGGGATGGGTTTGTTGGGGTGGCAAAATTAATAGACAATTTGGGGTCAAGGAAAACCCCGGACGCAAGAATAAAGGTAGGGGTAATTGACCCCTATTGGCCGAATGGAGGTCATGGTAGGGACAAAGGGGCGTGGCTGGAAGCAGAGTTTTCAAATAGTTGGTGGTACAGTAGATTTGCCCCCTTTTTAGTCAGACTTACCTGGTCTGGAGAGGAACGGCTTAAGTGCCCACCATTCCCCCCCTTTTTTGTTTTGTTAAAAAAAAATAAAAAAAAAAAATATATAGTTAAAATGTAATTAAAAGGGTAATCGTGTGTACATACTTTAGTTAGAATATAGTTGTCGCAGCAGGGTGATGGCTTACGCCATGGTTGGGGTTCATGGTACCTCCTGTTGGGATAGGCAGGAGAGGTGACTTTTCATGGGGAGGCGTGCCTTATGGGTGCAGGCACAGAAAATATGAAGTTGGTAGGGCAAGCCCTGGTTTTATGGTTTTAAGTTTTAAGAAAAGTTATTTATGTTGTTAATAGTAATAAAATATGCTGCAGCCTTTTTACCCCAACTCTGGTGTTTGTGTTTTTTATTTGGGATGGGTTTGTTGGGGTGGCGAAATGAATAGACAATTTGGGGTCAACATGTTAGGGACTTGGTGAGGAGTCAATGGAAACTCCTGTATTTTAATCTCCCACAATTTCTGATTAATTGACTTCATAACTTAACTAATCTATGCAAACATAAGCAGGATCCTTAAATGAGGTGCAAACTGAGTCAAGCACCGTAGACTCAGAACACTGCAGAATTTGTCTCTGTTAACAATTTATCTCACCGATCAGGTTAAATGGCTGCTGCATATATTTAACTTCCACAGGAAAAGTAACAAACTCTCCTATACATAGTGGAAACTACGAACAAAAAGCATTAACCTGACAGAGATATACTGTGGTATAACTTTATATAATAATACCTATATTAGTAGTTGGTTAACATTGCTGGGCTATATATAGACAACAAGATATAAAAAACTAGCAGTTGGTTAACATTATTATGCCATGTATAGACATAAAGTTAAAAAATCTCAAAGCAATAAAGTATAATAATTTTCAAAAATTACGTTTTACTTATAAACGCTCTTACCACATTAGAGCCACAATTACCAACTACCGGGTAATGTATCCGTGATCAGTCAAAAGTAATTCCTCTTTATACTTAACCTCTTCTGGGGGAATATTAAACTTTCATATTTAGTATTGGACCCTTAGATCCAACCAGTGTATAACTTGTGAACCATATGCACGGTGTAACCTTCTCTACGTACAAGCTGCAATTGTGATATATTATCCCATACAGTACATGAGACAAAAATACACATTATAATTATAATATAGAGACTTTGTTGCAACTCGACCCTCTGTTATATATGTCGCTAATCGATTAACATAAAGATATCAAGTGTGGATAGTCAAACTGTTGCAAACACAATTCAGCAAGCTGTTTAGTTATGCTGCACTAGAAACAAGATTTATATTACATTTGAAACTTTTATCTATTAGTCATTGAACCGAACACTCGCAATTTTGAATTACTAAAAATAATCTATGATATACATACTCTCAATTTCTGTTAGAGGAGGGGTGAGTACTTGTACACGGTCAAAGACTGCAGGTCATGCAGTAAAATGAAAAATCTACTGTGGGAGCATTGTCATCATGGATAAGGACTATTATTTTTTGGAAGCCAATAGACAACTGTCTGATAACAGTACCTATCATAAATTATCATCTAACCCGACCCAAATATTTAAAAAGGAATTGTTGCGGTTGGTTGAAGATGGCATCGCCTTGGGCATCTTTGGCACTAAGGATTTGAACACCATTAAATCCAGTAATTCCAGTGTTTTATCATGTGCCAAAAGGTGCACAAGGACTGTGAGCACCCTCCAGGTAGACCAATTGTCTCAGGCATTGGCTCCCTTTTTGAACCCATGTGGCTAGATGCCATTTTACAACCTATTGCCAAGGGACAGTTGAGCTACCTGGAGGACAGTTCCCACTTCCTTGAAAGCTTGGAACATATTCAATGGCAACAAGACTTCACTTGGATAGTGGTAGATATTTCCTCTTTATATACGTGAATTCCTCATCTCTTGGGACAACATCACCAAACATTTTATTGGTGACATTCTGAGGTATTTGTTATTACGTAACATTTTTCTATTTAATCAAGAGTTTTACCAACAAATTTGCGGTACGGCGATGGAGGCAAAATGTGCCCCATCGTTTGTGAATTTGTATGTTGCCTGGTGGGAACTTACCCATATTTATACCTCACAGAATCCATGGCATGAGGACATCATTTTATTTGTCAGATACATTGACGACTTGTTGTTTATTGTCAAAAGACCACTTGATGATTCCTCATACCAGGAATTCATGCATTATCTAAATAACAACATTATGGGGCTAAAATGTACTGGAACTTACAATAGAACAGAGGTAAACTTCTTAGATGTGACCCTAAACATTGAAGATGGCCAGATATGTACAAAAACCTTTAGAAAACCCACTGCTGGGAACACTATACTGCATGCTTCATCAGAGCACCCTAAACATCTTGTTACAGTCATTCCTAAAGGCCAATTCATTAGACTCAGACGCAGCACTAAATCAGACAGGGTCTATGACCAACAAGCAACAGAGCTTGAAAATAGATTGGTACAAAGAGGGTATAAGAGGGACACCTGGTTAACTTACAAAGGAAATTTCAGGTGCGGCAGTTGTACCTTGATTTCTATGCCAGTTGGGGCACCCAATGAGTAGTATATCTGCTAACCTGCAATTTATGTAAAAATCAATATACAGGACAAACTTCTAGGGAATTAAGAAAAAGAACAGGAGAACATGTTAGGGATGTAAAAAATTATGTGAAGGAATCTGCAGTTGCAAGCCATTTGAATGGTATTCATTTTTCTAATAAAGCAGACATATCAGTTCAAGTCATAGACTTGGCACAGGTTCCAATCAGAGGTGGTAACAAACACAACATTTTAGATAAACAAGAACTGTTTTGGATTCTTAAAACTTAAAACCAAAACACCTCTAGGCATGAATAAAGAATTTGACATCAGTTACTTTATCGATGACTGATGTCTGTTCTACTATTCTTATCATTTTGACTCATTAACTATTAGTTTTTAGTTATGTTACACAGCTCCTGTTATTTACCAGGTCTCTACTAGTATATACAATAGATAATATATCTTGACATACTTGAAAACGAGAGAAATCTCAATGTATCCTTCCTGGTAAAATATTTTATAAATAAATAAATATATATCTTCTTTTTCCCATTTCTGTTATTGCTGTGGTTTCCATTATGTCTCTGCCTCAACTTTTTGGTATCATTTAGAACATTTATTCAATACATAGGATGCTTGTATATCAATGTGCATTATTTTGCATTCTGCCACACTATTGTGATTATATTTCTTAAGCAAATGTTGCTTTTTTACTTTGACTCTATTTAGAGTGTGTTTTTAAAATTTTTTGGAAGCAGTGAGAGGTTAATCAATCATTTCCTTGTGCATAAATGGACTGCCCCTTACCTGCTTCTGCAGTCTATGACAAAGCGCCACTAGGGGGCGTGAAATGCGTAAGACGATTCTTTTGTGTATGTCCTCTGTCTGGGAACACTCCATTTAATGAATTCAATAAAGGTTGTATTTTTTACTTTATTCTAACCGAGCAGTGCCTGCTATTTTTTGCTCTACTTATGCTCTCAATTTCAATTAAGTGAACAAGGAATTTCTCATATAAGATACAAGTATCAAATTATTGATCGAGGGCTATATATAGTATTAACTACAATACAGACTATTCTCATGCATTGAAATTATATCATCTATTTAAAAATGGGAATATCAATATAAACTATTCCAATATTTAAACAAGAAATTTTCAAATCCAGACACTGTGTGGCAAGTCCACACTTATCACACATATACTCTTTCTCAAGGTGAATAAATAAACTCTACATATAATAGCAGACACAATTATAAGACACAAACTTAGTCCTATATATATATATATATATATATATATATATATATCCTGCTGCTGAACACACTGACTTGATATGGGAGAATGAAATCCTCTGTTTAAAATTGGAACTACAAGACAACTTGTTCCAACAACATTACAAATTAATAATTTATGTCTAACTGATAGAAACAATTCACAGTACCATGAATACCACGTATACCATACCATAGTACTAAATAACAAATTGAGATAACCCTAATATCAAGAGAAACAGTGTGATCTATTACAAGCTTTACACCATTGTAACAAGTAGATTCACTAAATTGTCAAGAGAAACAGTGTGATCTATCACAAGCTTTATACCATTGTAACAAGTAAAATCACCAAATTGTCTCATATGTGATATATCATTATATGGGAATAAGACTGATAATTAATACATTGCAGTTGTAAAAACAACTATTAAGTTTTTCCCATATTCATTTACTAATGTCTATTTTTCTACATGGAAATAAAATGTAAGACTGATATATTCTCACGAATAATATTGTCAATACTCAGTAAAAAACAATAGAATCTCAAATTACCAATGATATATCAGTTTAAATAAAGCAATAGTAGTGGAAAACATTGCTTATACATCAGTACTATCTGTAGATTATCCACATACCAGCATTGTATGCAGCACCTACCAATCTACTGAATTATTCTTTACAACTCTACCTTGACTCTGATTGTCAAATCACCCCTGAAGATCATTAATATACCAAAACATATGAACATATTGATCCCAATATAATCAGTCAAAATATTGTGTGTGCTTTCCTATATTTTTAGTTGTAATAAATCAATAAAAGTTATGTTTTAATCTAAACTATCTCCACCCTCTTTTTCTGAGAACTGACACGAATAACAAATATCTACACTTTAGCAGTACACTGCCATATATTTAGATATAGCTCCTGAGTGCTATATGTGTATTCTTCAAAGGGGTTTCTCTAACCCACTAGTACTTTTCAAATTTAAACAATACACAGCACCACTTGACTCAATATTATTTAATAGATTACATACCTGAAAGTAATCTAAATACTTGAGTTACCGAGTGCTCCAATATATGTAATTAGTAGTGCCTTTGGTCCCTTGTTTGTTCCTACCATCCAAACAACTGCCTGGTGCACTACTGTAGTGAGAATGTATATAGTCCAAGTATCCCAAACCTGGCCAGGTGTAAATGGTGATACTAATAAAACAGGCAACACAGTAACCAGATTCCAAAAAAAACTTTAATCCGAAAAAGGAACAAACAGGTTGGGCCTTAACCCATAATGTTTTGTTTCAGATTCAAACCTTTGTCAAATGGAGGCTGTGACAGACATAACCATAACCCACACAAACTCACCCTTATATACCTGACTAAGTGCAAAACCGTAACTTGTGTGTCCCATCAGCTACCCGCTTCCAAAGAGAGCACGCCGCAAACATGGAAGATGCCGCCGTGCCAACCAATGACGTAATTAGCCCACGCCGGTGTAAACACACGCACGTGCTGAGTCGTCATGGAAACGGAAAACATACCATACATCAATGCTCTGAATCTTTAGAACGCGAGTGACGATGGACCACACAAAAAAAGAGAATACATATATAATCATAACAATGCTATATGCATAATGAAATATTTAATAAACTTAGCACAATTATTGCAGCAGGAAAATGTTATAACATAAATATATCCTGCTAATTGAATGAATGGCTGACACTTTATACCCAGCAGTATCAATGGCATGCCCTATTCCAAAATCAATCAAACACCAAGCATCTGGTATGAATATATATAAAGCCTAAAGCTTCCTGTCCCAAGGAATAAGTAGAAACTTTTTTAGAAGATATGAGAAGATTCCCGTAGTCCAATGTGTCATCTGTAGCAACACCCAAAATCAATCATGGTGTTAAGGCCCCTTGGGGCTACTGTGTCGAGAACATAAATCCATTTTGACTCTAGGTGTAGCAGGGTCAATGCCCTGTCACCCCCACGTCATAATCGAGGTACATGGTCAATGAGGATCATCCTTAGTGAAGATACAGGGTGGCCCTCCTGCAGAAAATGTCTTGCGACAGGTTGATCAGAACGTCCTTTGTCAATGGCCTGACGAATTGCTGTCTTATGGTTCGCCAGTCTTTCCCTGAATGTGGTCACTGTTTTTCCAATATAATACATATAATTGAATAAACCACAAATTCTGACTTACACATCAATCTGTGTTTGATGATGTACTTCCTATTGGTGTGCGGATGTTGAAAACTTTTGCCTGTCACCATACTGTTACAAGGGATACAATTGCCACATCGATAGCAACCTTGCTGGATTTTAGACAGTGTGTAGGATCATTCAATACCAGTAGATCTTGTAAATTCTTAGATCGTTTATATACCATCCTCGGAGGAGGTAGATCATAGAAGGGAAGACTGGTGTCCTTAGCCAGTACTTTCCAGTTGTCCTTAATAATTGCAGCTACCACTTTAGACCCTGGTGTAAAAGTAGTCAGAAAGTTTAGTCACTGATCATCCTTTTTTGGTGCTTTTCTCGTTATAAGATTCTCATGTCATTGTTCTTCGGCCACTGCACTTTGTTGCTCGATACGGCGCTGAGGTTATCCACGTTTTAAGAATTTCTGTGCCATCTCTTGTAACTGTATCTTCTTACGGGAACCCTTGGTATTGTTTCTGATGACTCTCAAGAGCTGCAAGGAGCTTACACCATTCTTTTGGTTATAAGGGTGGAAGCTATCATAATGTAGAATCAAATTTTTATCCGTATCCATATGATATAAGGTGGTCTGTAATGTAAAATTAACATTATTAGTTGTCTTGTATATTTCTAAATCTAAAAAGTGTATTTTCTGCATGTCCCATTCAATCTTAAATCTAATAGTTGAGTCAAAAGTGTTGAGATCATTAAACCATTGGAGTAAAGATTCTGGAGTACCCCTCCAAATGAGGAATACATTGTCGATGTAGAGACAATAGAATCTGATGGAGCTCTGCTGGGAGTTGAAAATATTATGGAGTTCGTACATAGCGATATACAAATTGGCGAACGAGGGGGCCATACTTGACCCCATCACCATTCCCAAAATTTGTAGAAAAAAATCATTCTCAAATCTGAAAAAAAATCTCCAGCAGAGCTCCATAAGATTCAGCAAGAATTGGATGGGAGGACCTGAGTAGTGTTCACTAGCAATCAGTATTTCTTTAACCATTTGTATGCCATGTTTATGTGGTATCACAGTGTAAAGATTTACAACATCCATAGTGACGAGTAAGTCCCCTTTACATTCAATGTCAAAATTCTTTAGGAGGTTAATCAGTTCAAAAGAATCTCTCAGATAAGATTTAGTACTCTGCACCACTGGTTGAAGAAAAAAGTCGACATACTCAACAAGTGGCTGAAGAAGAGATCCCCTGGCAGAGACTATCGGTCTGCCAAGGGGGTTCTCTAGTGTTTTGTGGATCTTAGATAGAAGGTATAAAATTGGACAGATCGGTTTATCTACTGTCAAAAATGCATATGTATCATCATCAATGATATTAGCGGTATGTGCAAACCCTAAGAGATCATCCACTTGTTTAATTAAAGCAGTGGTGGGATTCCCTGATTATATACAGTATGTAACCCCATCAAATAGCTGTTTATGAGCTTCAGTCCTATATTGTGTGTAGTCAAGGATGACTATAGCTCTGCCCTTGTCAGCTGATCTAATGACAATGGCACCATCACTAGACAGAGTTTTAATGGCCATCCACTCAGACTTAGTTAGATTATCATGAGAGGGTACAATTTTAGTGTGAACGTCAGACAGAGTAGAGATACAAATTTGATGAAAGGTTTTGATAGACGTGTGTTTATTAGCAGGTTTAAACGTACTAACCCCTTTGAAGGGTTCCTGTATAAATTCACCCTTATCTCGGAAAAAAATCTCTCAATTTAAGGTGAATTTGAAATCTGCCAAAATCAACATGTAAATCAAATAACTTGCATTTAGATTTAGGGACAAACGTGAGACCTTTATTTAAGACACTCAATTCATTAGATGTTATTGTGCGTGTGCTCAGATTATAAACTATTGTTTCTGTTTCCTGTTTGTCACCTTTCTATTTCCAGCCCCCCCCTCCTGAAGTATCACTGTCTGGGGCCTGAGGTAAAGGGGGCTTTTGTGTTGATCTGGTGCTTACTCCTACTTGTGCAGGTGTTTGCGTGGAGGAGTTTAAATCCCCATCAGAGGACTCACCTCCACTGGTGTCAACTGCAGTAAAATGAATTCTCCTATTCTTGTTATACTGTCTTCTACGTCCGTATGGGGTATTACTGTCTATTCCTTATAACCACCTATATACTTTTTTTCCCTATAGTCATTTTTCCACTGTTGAGAATTTTTTGTTCTTAAAAGTCAACAACTCTTGTTTATACTTAGTCACCTGTGTTTGTAGTTTGGAAAAACCAGTCAGTGGCAGTGTCAGCAATCAGTACATTCATCAAAGCATCTTTCTCTTGCTTCACTAGTAATTATATTCTAGATACCTCTTCTATCACTAGAAGCATTAAATCATGTGAACATTTACTGAGGATTCCGCACCATCGTTTGCAGAATTCAATGTTGGTACGTCCCAATGTGGGAATTTTTTTTAACCCTAAAACCTTGGGGAATAAACTTAAGTTTGTGATATTTAGATAAATATACAGCATGGAGATAAAAATCATTTTTTTTTTCTCTAAATGGAGTAATTTGTGATATATATATTAGTTGGTTTCTCACCCCTGGTCTCCTGCAGCTCCTGAATGTTGGCATCACACCGGATACGAGCGCCATCCTCTTCTGTAAACGCAAAATATTCTATACTCCCAAAAGGATCATCCTTAACCCTTTGAGTGCTAATGACAGCTATGAGCCATCACAGAGTTTCTCACGCTGGTGCTAATGACTGCTCAGAGCTGTCACTAGCACTCTCCCACCTTGAGGGAGATCTGGGGGGTGCCAACCGGTTCTACCACGGCGATCGTGCCTGTAAAGTAACAGGCATCGCCGGGGCATCACGTTTTGCATGGTGACGTCACGCGCAATGATGTGATGACGTCACTGCGCAACTTTATTAACAATCGTAAACGCCTAACCTCTAGTCTTGGGGATCTGGAAAAAATTAAAAAAAGTTAAAACATTTTTTTTCACAAAATAAAAAAATTAAATTAAATCAGCTTAGCACCCAGGTGGGAAAGTGCTTATCACTCAAAGGGTTAAGGTTGTCCTGAGGTTTAGTGGGGAATTCCATAGGCCAGGAAGCACAAATATACAATAAATGTGCTAAACTATACACCCATAATTGTATATAATAGGAATGAGTCTGTTAATGGAACGCAACAGAATATGCACAAAATCCCAACAAAGTGGAAAGTTAATACATACAATGATGTAGGGTGCTCACTTCAAAAAATGATATCCAAATGATATGAAGAAAGTGTCACACACCTTCCAAACAACTGCTTGGTGCACTGCTGTAGTGAGAAAGTATATAGTATAAGTATCCCCAACCTGGCCAGGGGTAAATGGTGATACTGATAATGAAGCAGGCAACACAGTAACCAGATTCCAAAAAAGCCTTTAATCTGAAAAAGGAACAAACAGGTAGGGCCTTAACCCATAACGTTTTGTTTCAGATTCAAACCTTTGTCAAATGGAGGCCATGTCAGACATAACCATAACCCACACAAATCCACCCTTATATACCTGAATAAGTGCAAAACCATAACTGGTGTGTCCCATCAGCTACCCGCTCCATCAGATTCTATTGTCACTACATTGACAATGTATTCCTCATTTGGAGGGGTACTCCAGACTCTTTACTCCAATGTTTAATAATCTCAAAAACTCTTGACTCAACTGTCAGATTCAAGATTGTATGGGACATGCAGACAATATACTTTTTAGATTTAGAACTATACAAGACAACTCATAATGTTAATTGTACATTAAAGACCACCTTATATCATAAGGTTACTGATAAAAATTTGATTCTACATTATGATAGCTTCCACCCTTATCACCAAAAGAATGGTGTAAGCTCCTCGCAGCTCCTGGGAGTCGTCAGAAACAATACCAAGGGTTCCCGTAAGAAGATACAGTTACAAGATATGGCACAGAAATTCTTAAAACGTGGATACCCCCAGAGCCTTATGGAGCAACAAAGTGCAGTGGTCGAAGAACAACGACATGAGAATCTTATAACGAGAAAAGCACCAAAAAAGGATGATCAGCGACTAAACTTTGTGACCACTTTTACACCAGGTTCTAAAGTGGTAGCTGCAATTATTAAGGACAACTGTAAAGTACTGGCTAAGGACACCAGTCTTCCCTTCTATGATCTACCTCCTCCAAGGATGGTATAAAACGATCTAAGAATTTACGAGATCTACTGGTATTAAATGATCCCATACATTGTTATGAGCAAAAAACCTGGCTGCCTAAAATCCAGCAAGGTTGCTATCGATGTGGCAGTTGTGTCACTTAAAACAGTATGGTGACAGGCAAAAGTTTTCAACATCCGCACTCCAATAGGAAGTACATCATCAAACACAGATTGATGTGTACGTCAGAATTTGGTGTTTATGCAATTATATATATATATATATTGTTCATGTGCCTTGTATTGTATTGGAAAAACAGTGACCACCTTCAGGGAAACACTGGCGAACCATAAGACAGCAATTCATCAGGCCATTGACAAAGGCCATTCTGATCAACCTGTCACAAGACATTTTCTGCAGGAGGGCCACCCTGTATCTTCACTTAGGATGATTCTCATTGACCATGTACCTCAATTACGATGTGGGGGTGACAGGGCATTGACCCTGCTATGTCTAGAGGCAAAATTGATTTATGTTCTGGACATAGTAGCCCCAAGGGGCCTTAACACCATGATTGATTTTGGATGTTGGTACAAGTGACACATTGGACTAAGGGAATACTCTCATATCTTCTAAAAAGTTTCTACTTATTCCTTGGGACAGGAAGCTTTAGGCTTTATATATATTCACACCAGATATTTGGTGTTTGATTGATTTTGGAATAGTGCATGACATTGATACTGCTGGGTATAGAGTGTCAGCCTTTCATTCCATTAGCACAATATATTTATGTTATAACATTTTCCTGCTGCAATAATTGTGCTAAGTTTATTAAATATTTCTTTATGCATAAAGCATTGTTTTGATTATATATGTATTTTCTTTTTTTGTGTGGTCTAAATATCTAGGTGTCCATCGGCATTCGCGTTCTAAAGATTCAGAGCATTGATGTACGTTATGTTTTCCATTTCCATGACGACACAGCACGTGCGTGTGTTTACACCGGCGTGGGCTGATGTTGTCATTGGTTGGCGCGGTGGCATCTTCAATGTTTGCGGCATGCACTTTTTGGAAGCGGGTAGCTGATGGGACACACCAGTTATGGTTTTGCACTTATTCAGGTATATAAGGGTGAGTTTGTGTGGATTATGGTTATGTCTGTCACGGCATCCATTTGACAAAGGTTCGAATCTGAACTGAAACGTTATGGGTTAAGGCCCTACCTGTTTGTTCCTTTTTTGGATTAAAGGCTTTTTTGGAATCTGGGTATTGTGTTTCCTGCTTTATTAGTATCACCATTTACCCGTGGTCAGGTTTGGTATACTTGGACTATATATATATATATATATATATATATATATTTATATTTATATATATATATATATATACCATACATATACATATTTAGATATGTATGTATCTCTGTGTTGAAGCCCTTTGCATGCAATTTTTTTCTGACCCTTGAGACCTCATATCTTTGAGCCCCTATAACTATAAAATAATATAAAAATAATTTTTATTAGATGGTGTTATGAGTGTAACTGTACTTTGTAATGTCTTTTTGATGTGTTTTGTGACACTTTTTGTTTTGCAAAACAATTAAACAAAGCTCAGAGGACACGCTAACCCAACGCATATTGACTTCAATTGCTCTGATGCTATCTCTTTTACTTTCATTTTCATATTGTAATACGAGCGGAAAACCAAATGCGTGCAAACACCCGTGATAAACCCCTTATTGCTTGCGCGTAACTGTTAGTGCTCCAATCATAATCTGGCCCAAAGTGAAAGTGTAAACAAACTCTCATATGGTGCAGTGCTATATTGCACTGGTCTTGTCTCTCCTTCACATACAGAAATGCAGAGAACACCCCTTAGTGAAGGAAAGCAATATTTTCCCTTCTAGAATCTTATGAGAGATACTCCTTGCAGTACTGGAGGATCATTTTAGATCATCTCATCTGAGCAGAGTGCTTTATGGGAGGTATCTCTCATCTCTATTGGGACTTCCAGGTTTCGCCCCTTTTACTTCTGCAGGAGAATCTTTTTTGATTGTGCTCTTAGATACAAGAAAAGGGACATAAGGGAGTTAAAGGTTCAATGTTGTGCGGGTGCGGCAACTAACTTACATCCTAAATGTACCATAAATAAAGACAAGACAACAATATGGAGGTTAAGACCATATAGGTCAATTTTATTAACACGAGGCACTCCTTAACTGATTACATTTAAAGCATCAAGGCCTTCTCCAAACTTTAAACTTTTCATTTACCCAGTACGGTAAATGACTATAACTCTTATTTAACTTTACTTAAACAGTTGAGCGGCAATGCCTAAACCTATATAACCCATATAAAGCGGGAAGCAGCCTCCCAGGCAAACGGAGACAAAGCGGAGCCCGGCTACAACGCGGTACCTGATAGAAGGTTACATACTCGAGCTGTTCGGCCCTCTGCAACCCAGGAGGCGCTTTCCCCAAGCACGCGCCTGGGTACGTCACGCCCCCTGCAATGGCTGTCACTCCTCCCCGCTTTCTATCTGCCACCTGGGATGCTACCACCCACCACAAGAAGACAAATCAACCTATTCTTGCCGCCAACCCTAACTGCAGGAAACACTAAATTTTTTTTTTTTTAAATTACTGATCCTAAGGCCTTAGCTATGTTAGAAATGAACCTATCTAGCCCTACCTCTGTTAAATGCACCCCGTCCTTTCGGTATAGGCTCTTATCCCCGGCCGAGATGTTGGAGTACCTCACAACAAAACCTCCTAATTCCAAAACAATCTTGCCTATATCCCTATTCAACTTTTTGCGGACCCCAAATGCTGCCTTGTGACTCTCCATGTGCCTCCAATGCAATCTCGGAATGACACAGGACAACCCTACTTTCAGCCCGGGCAACCAGGCGTGTAGCCACCTAATGGCCGCCCCATGATACTGATCAACTCAAGGGTAGGCAATGCTCCTAGGTCATTGCCCCCAAGATGTAGAACCACGATGTCTGGACGACCCCACCTCCGGTGAGCCTCCTGGATAAGCCCTGGAAATTCATGCCAGCATAGCCCTCTGCGCCCTAGCCATCTGACGGATGCCCGGGAGGGGTGAAAGCGGCTCCCATCCGGGACTGCTAAAGCCCTTAACGATGTCCAATGAACAAAGGAGTGGCCGACTATCCAGATCTTTTTTGGGGCCCTGCCCCTACCTGAAAAGACACAACAACACGTTAACCACCCGCAAGGACCCCCCACAAATCCCATCCCTGTGGCCACCCCCTACTGTCTCATTGGGAAGGTTCCCCCAGAGGCCTTACGTATGTCTTATAGCGCTGCGACTGCCACCTCCCCAGAGCCTTGATCCTATCTGCAGACCACCCCAATGCTGCGGCCGAAGTTGCCGCCCCCACTCTAAATGAATGGGGGGCTATGCGTGCCGGATCCAACCCTGCCTTCACTGCCGCCTTTGCTAGCACCATTCTAAACTGAAATTTCGTTAGCCCCAGCCCATTCTGATGCATCAAGAAAGGGCCACCACCCACCGGGCGGCGTGCCACGAACTCAGATAACAGCGCAACCGGGCATGCCCTGCAGTCGCCCAACTGTGGGAGATGCAGCCACGCCCCTTTCCCGTCCTGGTCGGTTTTTGATCTGGGGATAAACAACAATACCGACCCCTCCGATAACCTCACATGCTGCCACTGAACCCCTGCCTGTGGTGCATTTCCTGATGGGGAAACCAGTTCCCCCACCTGCAAAGCCCCGTGAAAGGCCAGCGCAAATGCTGCGCGAAACAGCGACACCTCGTATGGATCCCTGCATACATCAATTAGCACCTGCAGCAACATGATAAGGCGAGACAGAGTGATGGGTTCCCTTGTGTCCCTCCTTATCAATTCTCTGCAGCCCCTACCACGGACCGATTGTCTCACCAAGAAGGTCCCGTCCAATCTTTCAGCTGGAAAAACTTACTGAAAAAGGATATAGCTGCCAGCTTCCCCTGCATGAGCGATTTCTTAACCGCCCTCTGGCGCAAGGAAACCAACCACTCTAACAGAGTTACCTGCGATGCCTGATAGCATGACAGCTGCTTAAACCTGCAGAATGATTGCCACTCGTTCCAATGCCTCAGATACGACCTCCACGTCGCTGGAGCCAGTGAGGCCTGGACTAGCGGGAGAACAGATTCCCATGGAACCCGAGCTGCTAGAGATAAGAAGGACAAGGCGTGCCATGAGGAGATGCTCTAGGAGCCACCTTCCTAAATATCTCCCACTTACCCCTAGACAATTCATCTGCCATCACATTCTTTACGCCCGGCACATGCTTAGCGGTGAAGCTAATGTTATACTGCAAGCAACGCAACACTAGTTGCCGTAGCAGCCTAACAACTCCTGGTGAAGTGGCCGATAAACAATTTATCGAATACATTACACTCTGATTATCGCACCAAAAGACCACCGCCCAGTTGGACAACCGAGTAGCCCACAGCTCAATCGCCATGATGATAGGGAAGAGCTCCAGGAAACACAGGTTCCTGGTCAGCCCAGCTTGGACCCATTCCCTGGGCCAAGCTTCCGCGCTCCAGTCCGCCCCCAGCATCGCCCCGTACCCTCCGGAACCTGCTGCATCTGTAAACAGGTGTAGCGACTGATTGGATTCAGGCGGTCTCTGCCAAATACATATGCCATTAAATTTGTCAAGGAACAGTTCCCACACCTGTAGATCCTTCTTCATCTCCACCGAGATGTGGATTCTTGCTGACTGTGGTTTGGAGCCCCCCAAACCTGCTTCCAACCTCCGGTTGAAAACACGCCCCATGGGAATGACCCTCCCCGCAAAGTTCAACAAGCCCAAAAGTGCCTGCAATTCCTTCACAGAGATAGAATGTGCCCGCATAGTCCTTTTGACTACTGCCGCTAACCTTTCCAACTTGTCAGCAGGCAATTGACAACACTCCGCTATAGAGTCTATTTCGATTAACAGGAAAGTTAACAGCGTGCACGGGCCTTCTTACTTGTCAGATGCCAGAGGTACACCGAACACGCCCATGAGATGCACCATGCCGCGCATTAGTTCCCCGCACTGCGTAGAATTTGGCGCCCCTACCAGCAGGAAATCGTCCAAATAATGGGTGATGTTGCCTGAACCAGTGTATTGGGATACTGCACAATGGAGGAATGAACTAAATGCCTCGAAATAAGCGCATGAAATCGAGCAACCCATAGGGAGGCACTTGTCCACGTAGTAATCCCCCCTGAAGCGGCACCCCATTAGTCAAAACTACTCTGGGGTGATGGGAAGGAGCCTGAAAGCTGACTCTATGTCCAGCTTCGCCATCAGCGCTCCCACCCCCGCCCTCCGGACAATGGCCACCGCCGATTCAAACGATTGATATTGAACCGAGCATAGCTCTGGTGGAATGACATCGTTCACTGACCTCCCTTTCAGATACGAAAGGTGTTGAATCAAGCAAAATTTTCCCTTTTCGGGACTACCCCTAACGGGGACACAACCAAACCCTCGATAGGTGGCTGCGGGAAAGGGCCCGCCATGCGCCCCAGGCGGACCTCCTTATCCAACTTCTCCTTTACCACCTCAGGAAGCTGGTAAGCAGATTTTAAATTGCGATGAACCCCCGAACCTTCCACCCGGCCCCCCACTGGGATAAGGCAACCCACCTTTAGACCAGACAGCAGCAAGCCTGCCACTGCCTGTTTCGGATACCTCGCAAGCCATGGTTCAAGGGCGCCCACCCTCACTGGGGTGGCCGCTCTTTCTAGTTGAGGCAGGCTTGCCTCCCCCACGCTCTCCAGCCTGGTCACATTTTTTAGAGCACTCGGCACCCGGGTGCTGCCCCCCGCAGTATCGGCAGACATGCCGAAAGGAACACGTGCTCCCTCTGTCGCATGCCTTTTCTTGATACTTCCAACACTCCCATCCCTTTCTTCGGGCCCTAAGTCCCGACCGAAAGGGCTGGTTGCTTGCTACCGGGGGAGGTGATGGCGTCACCTCTGGCCCAAGCTTAGACCATAAGGACATCTCAATAGCTCCAAATGAGAGGGAAGGGTTCGCCGCCATTTTCCTTCGATACCCCATGTCATAGTCCCTCCATGCTCCTTCCTTATGGCATTTGTAAACCCTTTCTATCGTATCCTGATATTTCAGGATATCCGCCCCTTGGTCCGGCCACCTCGCCAAGTAGCAGGAGGCCAGCACACGAAAGCAGCTCACCCATTCCTCGTAGGAGTCGGGTCTCTTGAGCTTTTTTGGCCCTGTTCCGTCCTCGGCCCTCTCCTTCTGTTTCTGAGCCTCCGCTGACAGCTCAAAAATATTCACATACTTCCTAGCCTGTATTTTTTTCACCATCTTCGATTTGAGATGCTCAAATAGGGAATGCATGGTGAAAGAAAATGAGTCTCCCTCAAGCGCTGACTTTCGCTTATTAGCCTGCAACACTAATCCACCACCCTGCGGAACCGCTGGAGTTCACATTCCTCATTGTGCTGTCCCCCCCCCTCCCCCAGATAGATAGTCTGCAATGACCCACTCCTCATGCGCCCTCCCCCTGATGCCTCTCTAACACCACCCTCATCTGCCCCCCCGTCCCCCTGGCCGGCACCCCTCTCCTACCTTGAGGAGATAGGGATGCGGAGAGAGCGCTTCTCTTGGCTCCTCTCCGGGCCAGGCCGACGCTTCCTCTGGCGAGGCCCCAACTGGAAGTCCCGCCCGCCGCATGACCGGAAGTGGGCGGGCCACGACCGGGACCGGAATGGAGTATGCCACCGCATCAGTGGCAGATGTAAGTGTCGGGTGGCGCCTGACCGCTGGGCCACGCTGGGGCAATGGAGGGCCGGGAGGGCCGGGTAGTCCAACAGGAACCAGCGGTGTGGCGGTAGAAACTGGCGCGGCATGTGTGCCGCAGCTTGGGGGCAAATTGAAGGCTGGTCGGCCACAGGGTCCACCCCGGGCCCATCCGCTACCACTGCATGATCGGATGCGGCCCTGGGTGTCCCCCGAATCAGTGGTGTGGCGGTAGGTTCTGGCGCCATCTGCGGGGTAGGCCGCTAATCGGGCCTACCCTCACAGACGAGCGCCATGTTTTGCGATCCCCCCAGGGGCTATCCGGCCCCATCCATGCCCAGTAAGGGTGTAATAGGGGGCACAACTGATCCGGTACTCGATTTTGGCACGGGTGCCCGACTAGGCCCTGCGCCAGACGCGAGACCGGATCCGGCAAATACCGGGCCCAAAACAGCAGTGAGGGACTGCACCAGAGACCAGACGGCCTCCAGCTGTCCCTCCTGCAAGCCCAAAATGGCTGCTGCCTGTCCTGAACCCGTGGGGCCTGCTCCGCAAACCACAGGGGTGTCCCTAGAAGTGCTAGGCCCAAATGAAGGGCCCGGGCCTACCCTAACTAAACCTGACCCCCCAGCCTCCTCTAATGGCCCGTCCCCTAATCCACTCCCCCTGCCTGGGAAACTCCCACCCTACTAACACTAGTGGGTAATTGGGCCTGGAGGGAATGATGGCCTAGCCTCAGAGATGAGCCCTGAGGCCTAGGAGAAGGGGGAACAATATCCTGATCACTTATCTCTTTTTCTCTATCCACAGGTGTCCTTCTCCCAGAAGATGAAGCCTCATCCCTGAACCGCAATGGAGGAAGCGAAGACCTGCGAGACCTGTCCATGATGACAAAGAAATTCTCTCAGCTAACTGCAGCAGAAGATTCCAGATGTTCCTGAACAGAAAGAGGGCCTCAAACTCCCAGAATCCCATTCTTATCTGTGAGTAGAAACCCCTCCCTTAGATCTGCAACACTGTTGCAATCTAACCTACAGCTCCACACACACTCCTCCTCCCTGCAACATTAACCCTTAAGACGCTCCAGGCTGATCAGGGCCCTGCACTTACATTAAACCCAAAAAGATAGAACATGCCATTTTAAACAACTTTCCATTTGATATATTTTATCTAATATGCTTCATTTTCTATGTATCCTATCTAAAACATACATTGGTAGACTAATAAGCAGCTATTAGGATCTAACTGCTGATTGGTGGCTGCACATATATGCCTCTTATCATTGTCTCAATCAATGAGTTTAGCTAGCTCCCAGTAGTAAAATGCTGTTCCTTCAACAAAAGATAATTGTAACGTTGTTTGTTCTTTCTAAGCCATGAAAATTTTGGGTTTCATGTCCTTTTAAAATATCCCTTTACATTTTATATACCTTTTTTCAGAATGGCCATATTGCCAAAACTATACATAAACATATTGGTAAGTTGATTGAAGAATCAATTAAAGGGACATTAAATACTAAATAAATGCTAAATAGAAAAATGCATTCAAATAAATGCTTAGTCTTAGAATAACATGTAGATGTATTTTTAAAGTTTCATTAGCTGTTTTAATATTGACAAAATAAGTGTAAAGTTTTAGTGTCTATAAAACAATGGGAGCTGCCATGTTGTAACTTAGGCTACCTTCTCTGTTGTGGCCAATTAGGGACAGTTATAAATAGGTCACTAGAGTGTGCAGCCAATGACTGTGTGGAATATGTGTTCTGCAGTTCAATTTGCAACAGTAACAGAAAAGCTCACAGGGGTCGATTTATGAAGCAGCGGATGCTGCTTCCGACCCACTCCGTTTCAGTTCTGCCTGAAGCGGAAGTTAAGAAGCAGCGGTTCTAAGACCGCTGCTCTTTTACTCGTCCGCCACCTCTGAGGTGGCAGACAGCAATCAGCCCAATCGAATATGATCATGTTGATTGACACCCCCTGCTAGCGGCCCATTGGCCGAGAATCTGCAGGGGGTGGTATTGCACCAGCAATTCACAAGAACTGCTGGTGCAATAATAAATGCCGACAGCATACGCTGTCGGCATTTATCGATGTGCGGCGGACATGATTCGCTATAGCGGATCATGTCTGTCCGCACCATGATAAATTTACCCCACAGTTTCAAAATTGAATTACAGAAAAAGGGGACAAAATAAATAATGAAATTATATTGCAGACTTTTTTCAATATACAGTAAATGTTTTATTATTTTATCTTACCATCTCAAAGTGTTTAATGTCCCTTTAAGAAAGGGATTCAGACCATTCACAATCTGCATAATTTGCTTATAGTCACCTGATAGTTAAATGGGTTTACATGATACACCTCAGGTAGCAGGTATTATTTACCATACATTTCCCAGTAAAGATTATGATTGGTTGAACAAGGCAATCAGCTCTGTAGAATATTGAAATGGAGCATACTGCAAAACTGAATTACCATACTAGCTCAAAGAGATCTATTATTTCATTAGAGGACCATCTCCAACTATGTGTAACCAAGGTCTAAGGAATTAAATAACATTTCTCATGACTAAGAAAGCATGAAAACAAAAGCTTAACTTAAATTCAATGCAATGTTTGCAAAGAAAATGAAAACCATTGTAAATATTATAAAATATTCCACCTATTTTGATTCCCGTCACACTGCAAGCTTTTTAACCTGTGAAGGAGTTAAACCAGATTGTGAAATTGGCAGATCGCATGGGAAAAGTAAATCCTAGTTACTGCAGAGGTCTTACATTTCAGGGCTGCGTAAAGGGAGTAAGTAGATCCAAAGACGGTGGAACTTTATTACCCCAATGAATTTTACTGCCTGCCGCAAATGAGCACTGCTTGCTATGATCCCGACAGATTGGTCTTTTTCATCCGCTTATTTGAATCACAAAGGGAGTTTAAAAAAAGTTGTATGTGCTTCTATAATTAATAGGCACATAAAATACATTTCAAAACCTGCTGATTGGTTGAATTACAACATTCCAGTTCAGCATTTTATACTTTGTGGTAGAGGTTGATGTCTGCCATCTGCTTTAGTGGGAAACAATACCAGTTAATGTGCAGGTATTGGCTGGGTGGGGGATAAATCCTGTATGAGCAGACTGAGCAGATATTAGTGAATTTTCAGTCAAATAAAAAATGTGGGTTGTGCTGTTGACATTTTGATTATGAATTTGAACAGATGGCTTGAGTTTTAATTTTAGAGCAATATAGAGTGATTCCTCTGAATGTTTTAATGTCAAATAAAGGGACTTTTGTTTGGTACTGCAATTAATGACTCTATTACCAATATACATTATTTTTGTCTCTTGTGTATATACATAAGATAAAATAGATATACAGTTTTATAAGCACATTTGTCAGTATACTTGCTAGTGTTCAGAATGCTTTTAATTTCAGTTATGTGAAATCTCAGATAAAAGCTAACATTCTCACTAGATACTTAAAGGACATTGTGTTCTAAAATGTCATTTCTAACCTGAAGTTCACAATACAATTGCCAAAGAGCTGGTAGTGCCACTGATCTGTTAATGAGCATCTCCTCTGTCACAGGCTGAACACTTAGGAGCCAAGATGGTGACACAATGAAGATAAAGAGCTTCACCAATAACCACCTGGAAACAGTTAAAATAAAACAGCTTTGATAAGAGCTACAGGCACATAAGGGAAACTATATTATGGTAAGTGGTAGCCCTACTATTAAGTTGTGCCCATTATTTTAATGTCCCTTTAATCCCTTCAGTGCTAATGACGGCTCTGAGCCGTCACAGAGTTTCCCACTCTGGTGCTAATGACGGCTCAAAGCCGTCACTAGCACTCTCCCAACTTGAGGGAGATCTGGGGGCTCCCACCCGCTCCTACCCCGGCGATCGGTGCACCATAATGAAAGGCATCGCCAGGGCTTCCGTTTTGCGTGGTGACGTCACGCGCAATAAACGTGATGACGTCACCGCGCAACTTTATTTAACATTAACAATGTTAAATATAGGAGCAGGGGGCATGCTGCTTAGAAGCCTGTATCTCAGGCATCTAAGCAGCTACAGACCCCCAAGACCCACCGTTGGAAAGGTAATCGCCTAACCCTTCCAACAGTGTAAGTCGTGGGGATCTAAAATAAATAACAAAAAAGTAAAAAAAATATTTTTAAAAATATTAAAAATAAAAAACCCTTTAAGAAAACCTTAGCACCCAGGTGGGAAAGTGCTTAGCACTCAAAGGGTTAAGCATTTCACCTTTAAAGGGACACTGAACCCAATTTTTTACTTTCATGATTCAGATAGAGCATGAAATTTTAAGCAACTTTTTTTTTTTTGAAAATAATTTTTTTATTGAAGTTAAAGCATATATCGTCTAAACAAAGACTCGCCCTAAGGCAAAAGTTACAACAGAGAGAATAGTACATTGTCTATATAAAAGCATTATTGAGAAAGTAATATGCACATACAGCAAGAAAAAATAAATTTCAAGTCTGGTTATGAAGATAGACAATATCTTTGGCGAGATAAAATAGAACTTATTTTTATATTATCAGCGTATAAACTCCACATTCTAGTAAAATATTACCTTAGACCAAGATATCAGCCTGTGGAGGCTTAACATAAGTATCAGCCACTCTTGGGCCGAGATATATAGAGGGAGGGGGATATTCAGCGGGTAAGCACCGCTATATTTATAGGAAAAGGGGGTGGGAGGACGGAGCCATATATAAGTGTAAGTAGCATAGGGTACCGGGAGTGGGCCTAAGAATAAACTAGGCTTAGGAGCAAGTGTGATGTCAGAGACAGATCATATAGCAAGTTAGCAACTGTGATACCATCGAAATTATGGTACTTACAATATGTTATAAGAGTACAGCCACACTATTGTGAATTAAACATATAAAATGACACATATGTCCCTGAGTCACAGGGTATCTGAGCTGCTATGCAGAGTCTTCATTAGCTAGCTGAAAGTCTACACTGCAGACTTACCGCATTCAAACTATAATATTCATAAAGTAGAGAGCAATGTTATGGTTAACACAACACTTATAATAGTGCAAATACAATCTTAGAGGAATCTTTTGGTCTATACATAAAGAGAGCTTTAACTATCTATAATATAGACTATTATTATGCAAGAAACTAAACTTAATGTTAGAGTTGATAACTAAGGAAGTGAACAATTAAAAAAATATAGGGATAGAATATAACAGGAGCCTTCTATAAGACATAGTAACCTGGAAATGAACTCCATTGCATATTGCGCCTGCATGGGGCTTAATTGTGAGACCTTACATTAACAATAGGACATATAAGCAAGCAAGATATAATTTCCTATTGACAAGCCTGCAGTACAACTCTGTGTGTAATAACAATATTAACTGTGCAAGCTGGGTGAGCTTTGGAGTTAATTAACACCTAATTCTAGACCTTTATTACAAGGAAATGGGTGCAAGTAGGGTACATCATATATGCTACTAGAAATGTACATATATAAAAGGACTAACATATGCCAGCAGACAGCAAAAACGTTACAAAACATATAGCGGATTTTGTACAGGTTGAACACAAACATATAGAATTTTATAATAATAATGACCTGTTCTGTCATGCAACATAGATACTTCGCTTTTAATGACTGTATTTTATTGCCTATTATAGGCGTGTCTCATAACTGAAAAGGACCACGTGGAACCATATATGCCATGACAATGGATGCGTGTCTGAGTGAATACTTTTATGAGGCCCAAAAATTACTCAGAATTTGGGAAAACAGAGTGGGCTTTTGTAACAAGCTATGTTGTTATAGCATATTAGTGAGGTTTACATGGGAGCTGCTAGGAAGGGGTGAAGAGAGACTTACAAGAGAGCTACTCACCTATTGCCCATCACGCCTATAAATGGGTCTAAGTATGACTTTATGTTACAAATGGTTAGTATAACTTGATCTAAATAAATGCTATTAATATTTACAACATATATAGAGAATATACTTACCTTAGTGATACTATGATAGCTATAACTATAGGCCAATTAGGTAACTGAAAGAAGGAGGCTAAGACCTCTATATGTTTCATGAAGCTACTCTATCCAGATCTTATGCTGACTAATAAGATATATCAGCAGCCTAAGTCCCGGCTGCATAATACATGTACTCTGATGAATTATCTCAAATTCTAATTCATGCCTAGCACAACCCTTGCATGTGTTACGCGGTAAAGCATATCTCAGTATTTACTAGGAGATGCAGCATTAAAACAAATTACATTGTAGTCTCATGAGAACAATCCCCTCAACATTATAAAGAGAATAAAAATACACCATTAGAAATACAAACTGATAATGTGAGGAATGGCATGGTATTATTCTCTCTGCAGATGAGTGCGCATTTATATATAAATAAACTACGAGCAGCACAGAGACAACCCGAGCATGGTAGCTCTATGCTAGGAGTACAGACATGAAAGAATAGCAAATTTTAGAGTTAAAGTATACAGCTTTCTATAAACAAAGTCAAACCCAATCCATAGTGATGTGAGCGTCTGGGCCTCAGCAACATCAGGCAATTCATGTTACGATGAATATATCCTTTGTTGTATATGCTCAGAAGAGCCTCATCCTATACCTGAACGAATGTACAGCATTGCATTTGTAGGGTCAGTAAGCAGATTCACATGCCATCTTGGGAAAGAACGGCCTTTGCAGGCGTAGGGCATTAGCAAATTCCAACTTTGAGCACATTCCAAACTCAAATACAGCCCCATGTATTGAAGAGCGACTAGGCATCTCAAGAAGTGCGTATCTGGAGCCGTGTCTAGTCAGGTCTCATGCAGCGGAAACATGACAGAAGCCAAATCGGCTGGAGCACAGTCTTCACACGCACCTAACTGAGCCTCAGCCTTACAGGGCCGCACAGATAGGTAATCCACAACATGGCACATTCCCTGCAATTGCTTGCTAAGTTCTGGACGATCCGCCATCAGCTCTGTGAGGTATACTGATACTAAGCAGGGGTGCTTTTCAGGGCTGTGTGACTCCAACGAATAAGCAGATCCACTGCTGGTCTCATTATGTAGGAGATCTCGGTCCGATGTAAGAGTATGTCGCGTGAGGTGTGTTGTGTCCTCGGACCCCTCTAGTAGTTTCCTCTCCCTTCGGATGGTCGCCTCTCGAATACACATTTTCAGGCTGTCAAACCCATCCTGCATGTCTTAGTCGAATCTTAGCAGCATCTCCCGTATGATAGTATAGGAGTTCTCCATTTTGCGGAGACACGTGGGTTGCTAAATGTGGGTGAAGAAAGCAGCAAAAAAAACACAATTTATGCTTACCTGATAAATTTATTTCTCTTGTGGTGTATCCAGTCCACGGATCATCCATTACTTGTGAGATATTCTCATTCCCAACAGGAAGTTGCAAGAGGACACCCACAGCAGAGCTGTAATATAGCTCCTCCCCTAACTGTCATAGCCAGTCATTCGACCGAAAACAAGCCGAGACAGGAGGAGCCATATGGTGCAGTGGTTACTGTAGTTTAAATTTAAAAATTACCTGCCTTAAAATGACATGGCGGGCCGTGGACTGGATACACCACAAGAGAAATAAATTTATCAGGTAAGCATAAATTGTGTTTTCTCTTGTAAGGTGTATCCAGTCTACGGATCATCCATTACTTGTGGGATACCAATACCAAAGCTAAAGTACACGGATGAAGGGAGGGACAAGGCAGGAACTTAAATGGAAGGAACCACTCTCCGTAAAACCTTTCTCCCAAATATAGCCTCCAAAGAAGCAAAAGTATCAAATTTGTAAAATTTTGAAAAAATATGAAGCGAAGACCAAGTCGTCGCCTTGCAAATCTGATCAAAAGAAGCCTCATTTTTAAAGGCCCAAGTGGAAGCCACAGCTCTAGTGGAATGAGCTGTAATCCTTTCAGGAGGCTGCTGTCCAGCAGTCTCATAGGCTAAGTGGATTAAGCTTCTTAGTCAAAAAGAAAAAGAGGTTGCCGAAGCCTTTTGACCTCTCCTCTGTCCAGAGTAGACAACAAACAAAGCAGATGTTTGACGAAAATCTTTAGTAGCTTGTAAGTGAAACTTTAAAGCACGGACCACGTCCAGATTGTGTAACACAAGGATGGAACAACAATCTCTTGATTGATATTCTTGTTAGATACCACCTTAGGTAAGAACCCAGGTTTGGTACGCAGGACTACCTTATCCGTATGAAAAATCAGATAAGGAGAATCACATTGTAAAGCAGATAGCTCAGAGACTCTACGAGCCGAGGAAATAGCTACCAAAAAAGAACTTTCCAAGAAAAAAGCTTGATATCTATGGAATGAAGAGGTTCAAACGGAACTCCTTGAAGAACCTTAAGAACCAAGTTTAAGCTCCATGGTGGAGCAACAGGTTTAAACACAGGCTTGATTCTAACTAAAGCCTGACAAAATGCCTGAACGTCTAGAACATCTGCCAGACGCTTAACTAGCTGACAATCCTTTTTCCAAACCTTTTTGGAGAAAAGATAATATCCTAGCAATGCTGACCTTACTCCATGAGTAACCCTTGGATTCACACCAATAAAGATATCTACGCCATACCTTATGGTAAATTTTCCTGGTGACAGGCTTTCGTGCCTGTCTTAAGGTATCAATAACTGACTCGGAGAAGCCACGCTTTGATAAAATCAAGCGTTCAATCTCCAGGCAGTCAGCCTCAGAGAAATTAGATTTGGATGGTTGAAAGGTCCTGTTTCAGAGGCAGAGACCATGGTGGAAAGGATGACATGTCCACTAGATCTGCATACCAGGTCCTGCGTGGCCACGCAGGTGCTATCAGAATCACCGATGCTCTCTCCTGCTTGATCTTGGCAATCAGTCGAGGGAGCAGAGGAAACGGTGGAAACACATAAGCCAGGTTGAAAGACCAGGGCGCTGCTAGAGCATCTATCAGTGTCTCCTTGGGATCCCTGGACCTGGATCCATAACACGGAAGCTTGGCGTTCTGGCGAGACGCCATGAGATCCAGTTCTGTTTTGCCCCAACAATGAATCAGTTGTGCAAATACCTCCAGATGGAGTTCCCACTCTCCCGGATGAAAAGTCTGAAGACTTAGAAAATCCGCCTCCCAGTGCTCTAGAGATGGATAGCTGATAGGTGGCAAGAGTGAATCTCTGCCCAGCGAATTACTTCTAACATCTCTAGGGAACTTCTCATTCCCCCTTGATGGTTGATGTAAGCTACAGTCGTGATGTTGTCCGACTGAAATCTGATGTACCTCAGAGTTGCTAACTGAGGCCAAGCCTGAAGAGCCTTGAATATCGCTCTTAGTTCCAGAATGTTTAATGGAAGGAGAGACTCCTCCTGAGTCCACGATCCCTGAGCCTTCAGGGAGTTCCAGACTGCACCCTAACCTAGAAGGCTGGCATCTGTCGTAACAATTGTCCAATCTGGCCTGTGAAAGGTCATACCTTTGGACAGATGGACCCGAGATAGCCACCAGAGAAGAGAATCCCTGGTCTCTTGGTCCAGATTCAGTTGAGGGGACAAATCTGTGTAATCCCCGTTCCACTGACTGAGCATGCATAGTTGCAGCGGTCTGAGATGTAAGCGTGCAAACGGCACTATGTCCATTGCCGCTACCATTAAGCCGATTACTTCCATACACTGAACCACCGAAGGGCGCGGAATGGAATGAAGAACCCGGCAGGAATTTAGAAGCTTTGATAACCTGGACTCTGTCAGGTGAATTTTCATTTCTACAGAATCTATCAGAGTCCCTAGAAAGGAAACTCTTGTGAGTGGGGATAGAGAACTCTTTTCCTCGTTCACTTTCCACCAATGCGACCACAGAAATGCCAGTACTACGTCCGTATGAGACTTGGCAATTTGGAAGTTTGACGCCTGTATCAGGATGTCGTCTAAATAAGGGGCTACTGCTATGCCCCGCGGCCTTAGGACCGCCATAAGCGACCCTAGAACCTTTGTAAAGATTCTTGGGGCTGTAGCTAATCCCAAGGGAAGAGCTACAACTGGTAATGCCTGTCTTGAAAGGCAAACCTGAGAAACCGATGATGATATTTGTGTATCGGAATGTGAAGATAAGCATCCTTTAGATCCACTGTAGTCATATATTGACCCTCCTGGATCAGTGGTAGGATGGTACGAATAGTTTCCATCTTGAACGACGGAACTTTGAGGAATTTGTTTAAGATCTTTAGATCCAAAATTGGTCTGAAGGTTCCCTCTTTTTTGGAAACCACAAACAGATTTGAGTAAAAACTCTGTCCCCGTTCCTCCTTTGGAACTGGATGGATCACTCCCATAACTAGGAGGTCTCGTACACAGTGTAAGAATGCCTCTCTCTTTATCTGGTGTGCAGATAATTGTGAAAGGTGAAATTTCCCTTTTGGGGGGGAAGCTTTGAAGTCCAGAAGATATCCCTGGGATATAATTTCCAACGCCCAGGGATGCTGAACATCTCTTGCCCACGCCTGGGCAAAGAGTGAAAGTCTGCCCCCTACTAGATCCGTTCCCGGATAGGGGGCCGTTCCTTCATGCTGTCTTAGAGGCAGCAGCAGGCTTTTTTACCTGGTTACCTTTTTTCCAGGTCAGGTTTGGTCTCCAGACCGTCTTGGATTGAGCAAAAGTTCCCTCTTATTTATTATTAGAGGAAGTTTATGCCGCACCTGCCTTGAAGTTTTGAAAGGCACGAAAATTAGACTGTTTGGCCCTAGATTTGGACCTGTCCTGAGGAAGGGCATGACCTTTTCCTCCAGTGATATCAGCAATAATCTCCTTCAACGAGGCCCGAATAGGGTCTGCCCCTTGAAGGGAATGTTAAGTAGCTTAGATTTTGAAGTCACGTCAGCTGACCATGATCTAAGCCATAGCGCTCTGCGCACCTGTATAGCAAAACCAGAATTCTTAGCCGTTAGTTTAGTCAAATGAACAATGGCATCAGAATAAAAGAATTGGCTAGCTTAAGTGCTCTAAGTTTGCCAAGTATGTCATCCAATGGAGTCGCTACCTGTAAAGCCTCTTCCAGAGACTCAAACCAGTACGCCGCAGCAGCAGTAACAGGGGCAATGCATGCAAGGGGCTGTAGGATAAAACCTTGTTGAATAAATATTTTCTTAAGGTAACCTCTAATTTTTTATCCATTGGATCTAAAAAAAAAAGCACAACTGTCCTCGACAGGGATAGTAGTACGCTTTACTAGAGTAGAAACTGCTCCCTCCACCTTAGGGACTGTCTGCCATAAGTCCCGTATGGTGGCGTCTATTGGAAACATTTTTCTAAAAATAGGAGGGGAAGAGAACGGCACACCTGGTCTATCCCATTCCTTATTAATAATTTCTGTAAACCTTTTAGGTATTTGGAAAAACATCAGTACACACCGGCACTGCAAAGTATTTATCCAGTCTACACAATTTCTCTGGCACTGCAATGGTATCACAGTCATTCAGAGCAGCTAAAACCTCCCTAAGCAACACACGGAGGTGTTCAAGCTTAAATTTAAATGTAGAAATATTAGAATCAGGTATCTTTCCTGAGTCATTAACATCACCCACTGACTGAAGCTCTCTTTCCTCAGCTTCTGCATATTGTGAGGCAGTATCAGACATGGTTCTTAAAGCGTCAGTATGCTCTGCATTTTGTCTCACCCCAGAGCTATCTCGCTTACCTCTAAGTTCAGGTAGTCTGGCTAATACCGCTGACAGTGTATTATCCATGACTGCCGCCATGTCTTGTAAAGTAAACGCTATGGGCGCCCTAGATGTACTTGGCGCCATTTGAGCGTGAGTCCCTTAAGCGGGAGTCAAAGGGTCTGACACGTGGGGAAAGTTAGTCGGCATAACTTCCCCCTCATCAGATTCCTCTGGTGATAAATTTTTTAAAGACAGAAAATGATCTTTATTGCATAAAATGAAATCAGTACATTTGGTACACATTCTAAGAGGGGGTTCCACCATGGCTTTTAAACATAATAAACAAGGAGTTTCTTCTATGTCAGACATGTTTATACAGAATAGCAATGAGACTAGCAAGCTTGGAAAACACTTTAAATCAAGTTAACAAGCAAATATAAAAAACGGTACTGTGCCATTAAGAGAAACAAATTTTGTCAGAATTTGAAAAACAGTGAAAAAATGCAGTAAATCAAACGAATTTTTTACAGTGTGTATAATAGGCTAACAGAGCATTGCACCCACTTGCAAATGGATGATTAACCCCTTAGTTCAAAAAACGGATCAAAAAAACGAAATAGACATTTTTTAACAGTCACAACAAACTGCCACAGCAAGCTGTGGCCCTACCTTCCCCAATAAACGACTTTGGAAAGCCTTTGGGCCCTTTAGAGATGTCCTATAGCATACAGAGGGCCTTTGAGGGAAGCTGGATGTCACAGTTTTTAATTTTAACTGCACCAACTGTAACTTTTATACTACAACAGTGGAAATTGTTTCTAGTCAAAATTTAAGCCAGCCATGTGGAAAAAACTAGGCCCCAATAAAGTTTTATCACCAAAGTATATATAAAAACGATTAAACATGCCAGCAAACGTTTTATATTGCAATATCATAAGGGTATTACCCCTGGGAGTAAGCATGATACCAGTCGTTATTAAATCACTGTATTCAGGCTTAACTTACATTAATCCGGTATCAGCAGCATTTTCTAGTGTTTTCCATCTCTAGAAAATATTATAACTGCACATACCTGATAGCAGAATAAACTGCACGCCATTCTCTCGCTGAAGTTACCTCATCTGTGTAATCCCCTCAGACATATGTGAGAACAGCAATGGATCTTAGTTACAACCTGCTAAGATCATAGAAACCTCAGGCAGATTCTTCTTCTATTTACTACCTGAGATAAAATAGCACAACTCCGGTACTATTTAAAAATAACAAACTTTTGATTGAAGAAAATAAACTAGCTATATTTAACCACTCTCTCCTACAACGTCCTTGCTTGTTGAGAGTTGCAAGAGAATGACTGGCTATGACAGTTAGGGGAGGAGCTATATTACAGCTCTGCTGTGGGTGTCCTCTTGCAACTTCCTGTTGGGAATGATAATATCCCACAAGTAATGGATGATCCGTGGACTGGATACACCTTACAAGAGAAAATATATTCTTCGTCTTTGTCCGAGTACTGTTGTAAAGTATAGGATCCTATAGGCATCTGTGTCGAAAATTAGTTAATAATTATTAAATAGTCCCCAACTTAAAGATTTAAGGCCCGGAGCTCTCAATAGACACGTCTGGCTGTATCGGCAGTAGGCTCCTCCCCCCTTTAAGCAACTTTTTAATTTACTCCTATTATCACATTTTCTTCATTCTCTTGGTATCTTGGTATCTTAATTTGAAATGCAAGAATGTAAGTTTAGATGCCGGCCCATTTTTCGTGAACAACCTGGGTTGTTCTTGCTGATTAGTAGATAAATTCATCCACCAATAAAAAAGTGCTGTCCAGAGTCTGAACCAAAAATAGCTTGGATGTCTTCTTTTTCAAATACAGATAACAAGAGAACGAAGAAAAATTGATAATAGTAGTCAATTAGAAAGTTGCTTAACATTGCATGCTCTATCTGAATCATCCACCATAAATATCTAGTTTATCCAGACATCACCTAATCTAATGTGAATATCGTCACTTGAGAGGACACCCAACTCAGGGAACCCCAATGGGGCTAGCTCCTAAGGGCTACCATATTGTGAAACCCTTTCCAGTGCATATTTGTGAATCACAAACAAAAACTTTTTCCGTACCTTAAACCTAATTCCAGAGATTGTCGGTTGTTTTTATATCATGGCTTTAAGTCACAGATTCCCTTTTTCATTCCCAAAAGGGGTCTCTTCGATCTAGCTAAATTCTCCTAATCATTTTCAGCTGCTTATGCCAATGGTCTTTCCAGTATCCATATTAAGTTCTGGTTAACCCTTGTTGAAAAATTCTGCTTAATTTGTAGATCACAGCTATAGACAGTGAAAGAAAACAAGATGTATTTTAGTAATTTAATAGACAAACTAAAAAAGACAATACGCACTTTTGGTAAAACACTTCAGTCTATAGGGGCATATATGCCCCGTGTTTCCGGCGAGCCTTCAGGCTTGTCATGTGATTAACAAAAACATGTGCCATGTTACATCTACTGATCTGCACTGATTACTGATCTTGAGCTGGTATTCCTTCCATTGTAAGTGAAAGAACCATTTTAACTACAAATGAATAGTGGAGTTAAAGGGATCAAAATTGCTTTTTTCCATGATATTCTGTGTTGAAGAGATACCTAGGTAGGCATCTGGAGCACTACATGGCAGGAATTATTGCTGCCATCTAGTGCTCTTGGAAGTGAAAAACATTCTTGCAAAGCTGCTGCCCTAAAGAGAATGAAGAATAATTGATAATAGAGGTAAATTAGAAAGTTTTTTTAAAATCACATGTTCTGTCTGTATTAAGAAAGAAATAATTCGGGTTTCATATCCCTTTAATGATGTACAGGCTATGGGCTAGATTAACATTTTTATGCTAGTCTGTTTGGGCACATAATACAAGTTGAAAGTAAACTGTTTTTTCTACAGCGGTAATTCAAATTGTGCTTAAAGTTAAAATTCGAAAATCGCGAACTCACTGGAGAAAAAAAGTTGAAAAAAACACCCACTCTCTCTCGCAAACAAATGACATCTTCTCATTAGTGCAAACACAACATGAATATATTAATAGTTTATATTCCAATCATATTTACGCAACGGAATGTTCTTTTTATTCATAAAAAATAAATATTTCTACAAAATATGTTTTTTTTAAATAAATATATGTTTATATATATATATATATATATATATGATTATATATAGGTATAGATATATAAAGTAATATCTATTTACAAATAAATAGAACATATTCTTATATTTGCAAAACATTGTAATGTGAAATATTTACAGTAAATATATAGTTAAAACCTTTATTAAATATGAATATTGCATAAATATGTTTTTACATGATTTTTCTTCAAGATTCTTCTTTTCTTCCCATGCTCCCCCCCCCCCCCGCCCCTGTGGCTATCCCACTCTCCTCTCTTCTTGTGGTATCTCCCTCACTATAAATTAGAACATGAAGGATATTAATTTAGTATCGTGGAATGTCCGTGGTATAACATTGCATATTAAACATAAATCTGTACTAAAACACCTAAACTTGTGTAAAGCCCAAATCGCCTTTATTCAAGAAACTTATTTATTAGCTAATGAAATTTACAAACTCAGAACAGGTTGGGTTGGAGAAGTAGTAGCCACTTTGGGTACTAAAAGAAAAAAAGGTGTCGCAATATTATTCCATAAAAATCTTGATTTCAAAATAACACATACGGATATTGATGAGGAAAACAGATTTATTGTTGTACAGGTAATAATATCTGAACAGAAATATACTCTCTGCAATATATATGGCCCAAACAATGGGGATAAAGTGTTCTGGAACAATTTAACCAACAAATTAGCAGTTTATACAGGAAACGTTCTTATTATTGCAGGAGATTTAAATTTAATTACACAATATCCTCTGGACCGATTACATAGAGTAAAAGAGAAAAATAGAAAAAAAAGCTATAAATCTGAAATAAACCTCCTAAAAAGTTTAAAAAAAACCTTAAATCTGGTAGATATCTGGAGATTTCAGAATCCCGATCTAAAAGAATACACATGTGAATCCAAACACATAAAACATTTTCAAGAATTGATTATTTTTTAATAGATAAAAAAATAGTAGGCAAGGCTTCAAAGGCCTCTATTTCCGCAATTACTCTTTCAAATCATGCCCCAATTACGTTGCAGTTGCAATACGGTCAGATAAGAAGGTTGTATGCGCTCTTTAACTTCCCAAAATTTCTTTTTAACAATATGAATTTTAAGAACTGGCTAAATGAAAAATGGAAAGAATTTATTTTAAACAACAAAGAATCAGTTCAGAATCCAGAGACTCTGTGGGAAGCATCTAAAGCAGTTTTAAGGGGAGAAATAAAAGCATATTTATGTTATCTTAAAAAAAAAAATAACGAGTGTAGTACTCAACTTTCTAATCAATTGGTCAATGCATATTATGCTTATTTAAGAGAGCTGTTGAATGAGAAATGGAGTGCATATATACAGGCAATAAAGGAGAGGGAAGTATTTTTGCAGCAGAATGCTGCTGTAGAAGTATTAAAAACGAATGCCAAATACTATAGGCATGGAGGTAAAATGGGTAAATGTCTGTCTATTCTGGTAAAAAGAATTAAGGGTCCTAAAACAATCTTGGCGATAAGAGGCGATAAGAAAAGACTAACACAAATCAATGATATTAGTGCTGAATTCTTAAAATATTACAAACAGATTTTTTCCTCTTCAGTAACTAATGAAGACAATAAGAGAAATTTTTGGGAATCTTGTAAACTCCCACATCTCCTATCTGAAGACCAATCAGGTCTAAATAGACCAATAGTGCAGGCAGAAATTGAGAAGGCTATTAAACAGCAATAAAGCTGCAGGGCCGGACGCGTTACCGAATGAGTACTACAAAATTTTGCAGAGTAATATCCTGCAAAGCCTTGTTGAGTTATTTAATTATTATTATATGGAAGGATCGAGATTCTCTCAAGAATTTAAAAAATCGATTATTACCTTGATTCCAAAAAAAGGTAAAGATCCTAAATCATTAGACGCATACCGTCCAATATCACTGCTTAATTCAGACTATAAAATTTTAACATCAATAATTGCTGTGAGGCTACAGAAGTTACTACCCAAATTGATTCACCCTCACCAAACAGGGTTTATGAAAGGCAGATCGTTGTTTACTAATTTAAGGAAACTGCTTCTAACAGTAGATTATTATAGTGTCCAGGAGACTGAAACTATGCAACCAGAAAAAGACAAGGCAGTTATTGCTATTGATGCTGAAAAGGCGTTTGATGCAATTGATTGGCAGCACCTCTTTGACTCCTTAGAACAATATGGCCTAAAGTGATATTTTTTTAAATTTATTCATAAATTATATAACAAACCTTTTTCTGCTCTAGTAGTTAATGGCTTACTTTCAGATAATTTTCAATTAAATAAAGGGACCAGACAAGGGTGCCCGTTATCTCCGCTGCTTTTTAACTTGAGTATTGAACCTTTGGCAGTTGTCTTGAGAAATGGCCTGTCTGGTATAAAAGAAGGCCCCAAAGAACTTAAAATATCCCTATATGCGGATGATCTCCTGGTGTTTATTAGTAACGCTAGTGAAAATATCCCGAAACTCATGAAGATTCTTCGTAGCTTTAGTACTTTTTCAGGGTATAAGGTGAATTCACAAAAATCTGAAATATTATTGATTCAAAAGAGTGAAAACTATAGAGGAGAAAGTCCATTTAAGGAAGCTAAGAGCCTAAAGTATTTGGGTATAAATGTTAATATATCTCCAAAAAACATGGTACGAAGAAAACTGGGCCGAATTAATAGATAAAGTGCAGAATGACCTTCAGAGATGGATACATTTCCCCCATACTTTAGCAGGTAAAATTAATCTGGTTAAAATGATAATACTCCCCAAACTTCTATATATTATGTAGAATATGCCTCTGTTCTTAAAATTGATGGATTTAAGAAGGTTAAATAAAGCCTTCAAAAATTTTCTATGGGGGAAAGAGAAAGTTAAACTGTCTTTCCACAGACTCTCCCAAGAGAGTCTGCAGGTTTTAACTTTCCGTGTATTCAAAAATATAATTGGGCGTGTTTAATGAAAATTATTCCAGATTGGCTGTTAGATGTGGGTCACTTTCAATTAATGGACCTTGAGCAGGATCTTTTTTCACCACTCTCTCTTAAAGCTGCAATTCATTTAGAAATGCCTAATTTACCGGTGTTAATGAAGAAGATGGTCACGTTTAAAAACCCTATTCTGGCGTGGCAAAAAACCTGCAAAACTCTAAACTCTAAACTTTCGACATTCTAAATTTTTACCCATTATAGGTAATCCTGGGTTTTCAGAAGGAATGAGCTGTAAGGTCTTCAAAACTTGTAAATCAAAAGGTCTAGAATACTTTTATCAGTGTATTGATTTAGATAGTGGAAACATTTGCTCATTTGAAGATATCAAATCTAAATTTGGGGTAGACAATAAAGAATTTTTTGGTTATCTACAGATTAGAAACTTCTTGAATACTAGGAAAGATGTCTCTTTTGTCGTAAATTGGGATGGCCTATTAACAGGGATTTCGCTTTTTCGTGCTGGCATGCACTCCATCTCTTATTGGTACAAGATATTACTGCAAAGAGAGGGGGAAGATAATCTTGCATCATTGGCACGAAAGTTAAGTTAATAATAAGGCTCTAAGCAAAAGTATTATGAGAGCGTGGCTGGCTACACCTTTACTTGCCTGGAGAGAGTCTCAATTAAAATTGATTAACCGCACATACATAACGCCCCATGTGCTAAATTTATGGAATAGGACTCAAAGATGTAATTTTCCTAATGTAAATTTAATTAATTGTATTTGGAGTTGCCCTAAGGTGCTTAGTTTTGGGCCAAAATATCCTTTTGGCTCTCAAAAATATTTAGACAACAGATGTATTTAAAGAAAGAGGATATAATCTTGCTACAGGAAAATGTACCTTTGATGCCTAATTTGAATCCTATTTTTATAAACTTCACAATACTATGCGTAAGGAACACTATCTTCTCCTCATGGAAATCTAAAAAAACACCAAACTTTTCACAATATGCATATGAAATTATTTATTGAACAATATGATACTTCTATTGATTCCGAACACGAGATTAAGAGATTATTTAATAAATGGGGCAACTTTATCCAAAGTTTACCAGCTTGTATACAGAAACAATATATTTTCCTGTTCCGTAATTCGATTTACGTACAAGAAGCATATCTTAGAGAAGAGCTGCCCAATTAAAAGACTTTTATACTACAGGCAGAGATGAGTGGGGGAGCGCGGAGAGGGGAGTTGCGTGTCCTCATTTTTTCTTTTTAGATTTTAAGTCCTATGCTTAGTATGGGAAAAATGCAACAGAGGAAGTTTTAAATAATATGTGCTGAATAACCACTTGTTTGTTCGCTCGATGTACATTTCTCTTATTGCAGAGTTGCTGGTTTTAGTATGTTTTTTGTTTTTTGTTGTTGTTATTGATGTTTAGTTCAATGGTGTCAGGTTATAAAAATATAAAACCCCAATATTGAAGTTAATAGGTACATATTCTAGACGGCACTCTAACGCATAGAGGATTCTCACAGTTTATATTATGATCATGGTTTTTACATTGTAAATGTCAGTGTATGTTGCTTTTTCTTTTGTACCATTATTTCTGTTATCCTCTATTTTTCACCCTGCGTGGTGTATTATTAATACTAATTTTATATTTGTACCTTGTATTGGCTATAAATAAATAAAAAAAAACACCCACTCCCTCTCGCAAACACATGACATCTTCTCATTAGTGCAAACACAACATGAAAATATTAATAGTTGATATTACAATGATCTTTACGTAACAGAATGTTCTTTTTATTCCTAAATAAATATTTCTACAAAATATGTTTTTTTTAAACAAATATATGTTTATACCTGTATGTATGTATATGTATATATATATATATATATATATATATATATGATTATATATAGGTATAGATATATAAAGTAATATCTATTTACAAATAAATAGAACATATTCTGCTGATATTTGCAGAGCATTGGAATGTGAAATATTTACAGTAAATATATAGTTAAAACCTTTATTAAATATGAATATTGCATGTTTTTACATGATTTCATCTATTTAAAGGGACAGTCTACACCAGAATTTGTATTGTTTAAAAAGATAGATAATCCCTTTTTGTACCCATTCCCTAGTTTTGCATAACCAACACAGTTATATAAATACACTTTTTACCTCTGTCATTACCTTGTATCTAAGCCTCTGCAAACTGCCCCCTTATTTCAGTTCTTTTGACAAACATCCATTTTAGCCAATCAGAGGTGGCTCACTGGAACTCCACGTGTGTGAGCACAGTGTTATCTATATGATACACATGAACTAACACCCTCTAGTGGTGAAAAACTGTCAAAATGCCCTGAGAGAAGAGGCAGCCTTCAATGGCTTAGAAATTAGCATATGAACCTCCTAGGTTTAGCTTTCAACTAAGCATACCAAGAGAACAAAGCAAAATTGGTGATAAAAGTAAATTGGAAAATTGTTTAAAATTACATTCTCTATCTGAATCATGAAAGTTTATTTTGGACTAGACTGTCCCTTTAACAGAAAAAGGCTCTGATGCACTTATATATATGTCTATATATGTATACATATATATTAATGTTTATATATATATATATATATATATATATATATGTGTCTGTTAATACATATATACATATATATATACATATACATATAAATATAAATATATTATTACATATGTACACATAAATAGACATATATACTGTATATATATATATATATATATATATACAGTATATATATATATATATATATATATATATATATATATATATATATATATATATATATACATAAATATCACTAGACATGTATATGTATGTATCTCAATGTTAAAGCCCTTTCACTGCTATTTTTTCTAACCCCTGAGATCTCCTATCTTTGAGCCCTTATACCTTTTGTCTGTATTATATTTTGAAATAATTTTTACTAGACAGTGTTAAAGTGTAAATGTATTTTATAATGTATTTTTAAAGTTTTTTTGTGACGCTTTTAAGTTTCAGAAAACAGTTAACCACAGCTCTGAGATCTGGTTCTAGCACAATCACAATATCGCTCAACTTCTAATATGAGCACAATTAAAATGGAGCGAAAACCATTGCATTGCAGCAACCATCGCAAAATCGTATGCGCCCACTTGTAATCTAGCCCTATATCTTTAAAAGCTTAATGCATTCGGGTTTAATAAGTGATGTAACCATCTCCCACTGCGCTATTGTGTATAGCGTACAGTGCAACCACAATATTAGAAGTAAACCAAACTAAGTTCACAGTCTACTGAATGTGTTTACTTCTAAATATTGCAGTTGCACTATACCAAACATTATTAATTTATACAGTGCAAGTTATTTATACTTTAGAATGACACATTATTGTATCCTTAGTATTGATGGCAAGATAATGTCCTAAATTGGTTTATGTGCTGAAATTGTCGTTTATAATTTGTCACAATCATTGTCAAGGGAATCATTTAAAAACAAAATTAATTATAACATATAAAGGGCTAGATTAAAAGTGCAGCGGTAAATAGTTTCATTAGTGAAAATATCGCTAGCGTTAGGCTTTTTGCGCTTGTCGGGTTCTGCTGGCATTACAAGTTGAAAAAAAAAAAATATTTTGTGCTAGCGGTAACCCGAAAAGCACAAAAATCCTAAGCTGAGTTTTTGCGTGCGCATGCATGTATTCCCCCATAGAAATCAATGGAGACAAAAAATTCATAAAATAACGCTACTCGCACAAACAACATCACATTTTTTCATTCCCCATAGAAGTCAATGGAGAGAAAAAAAGTGAAAAAAAAACACCCTGCCATAACCCCTAAACAGCCATCCCCCCACATTGCAAACATTAAATAATACTATTACCCCTTAACCACAATCCCCCCACATCGCAAACACTAAAAAAAAAATATTAACTCCTAAACCGCCAGCCCCTCACAACGCAATCATAAACTAACATCTAAACCCCCTAACCTAACCCAACCCAAATTAAACTACACAAAATTTACAAAATAAATCCTAACTACCATTAAAAAGAAAAAAACTTACCTATAAAAATAAATGAAACCTAATCCTAACTTAAAAAAAAAAAAATCTAACATTACTAAAAATAAAAACTCACATTAACAAAAATTAAACCCCCAACATTACCAAAAATAAAAAAAACTAACATTACCAAAAAAATAACCTTAACATTACAGAAAATAAAAATTCCTTACATTACAACAAAAAAACTAACATTACAGAAAATAAAAAAGTCTAAATTTGCAGAAAATAAAAAATAATTATAAAAAAAATGTAATGCTATTCTAATACCCCTTAAGAAAAATGAACAAAACCCTATTCTAATAATAAACTAACAATAGCCCTTAACCTCTTAAGGACATATGACCAGTGACGTGCAGTGAGGTCAGAGGCAGGTGAGGCACTGGCTAGGATATGCCTTCATTTTTTAGATATCCTTTGTTGAAGAAATAGCAATGTACATGGGTGAGCCAATCACATGAGGTATCTATTGTGCAGCCACCAATAAGCAGCTACTGAGCATATTTAGATATGATTTCAACAAAGGATATCAAGAGAATGAAGGAAATTAGATATTAGATGTAAATTGGACAGAGGGGGTGGGAGAGACAGGGAGAGAGAGATAGAGAGACAGAGGGGAAAGAGAGACACAAATAGAGAAAGACAGAGAAAGAGACCATGGGGGAGAATGAGACATTTAAGGAGAGAGACAGAGGGGGTGGGAGAGACAGGGAGAGAGAGATGGATAGAGAGAGACAGAGGAGGAGAGGGAGAGAAATAGAGAGACAGGGGAGAGATAGATAGAGAGAGAGAGAGAGAGAGAGAGGGGGGAGGGAGAGAGGGAGGGAGTGAGAGAGAGAGAGGGGGGGAGAGAGGAGACAGAGGGTATAGAGAGAGACAGAGGGGATAGAGAGAGAGGCAGAGGGAGAGGGATAGAGAGACAGAGGGGATAGAGACAGAGGGGATAGAGAGAGAGACAGAGGGGATAGAGAGAGAGACAGAGAGAGGGAGAGGGATAGAGAGACAGAGGGATAGGGATAAAGAGACAGAAGGGGAGGGATAGGAGACAGAGGGGGAGGGATAGAGAGAGAGAGAGAGAGAGAGAGGGGGAGGGAGAGAGGGGGAGGGAGAGAGAGAGAGAGGTGGAGGGAGAAAGGGATAGAGAGAGGGGAGAGACAGACAGAGGGGATAGAGAGAGACAGAGGGGATAAAGAGAGGGAGAGGGAGAGGGATAAAGAGACAGAGGGGGAGGGATAGGAGACAGAGGGGAAGGGATAGGAGACAGAGGGGGAGAGAGAGACAGAGGGGAGAGAGGGACAGAGGGGAGAGAGAGACAGATGGGACAGAGAGACAGAGGGGAGAGAGAGAGAGAGAGAGAGAGAGAGGGGAGAGAGAGAGAGAGAGAGAGAGAGAGGGGAGAGAGAGAGAGAGAGACAGAGGGGAGAGAGACAGAGGGGAGAGAGAGAGAGAGAGAGAGACAGGAGACAGAGGGGAGACAGAGGGGAGAGAAAGAGGGGAGAGAGAGATACAGAGGGGAGAGAGAGAGAGACAGAGGGGAGAGAGAGAGACAGAGGGGAGAGAGAGACAGAGGGGAGAGAGAGAGACAGAGGGGAGAGAGAGACAGAGGGGGAGAGAGAGAGAGAGGGGGGGGGAGAGAGAGAGAGACAGAGGGGGGAGAGAGAGACAGAGGGGAGAGAGAGAGAGACAGAGGAGGGGGGATAGAGACAGGGGAGACGTGGGTAGAGACAGGGGAGAGGGGAGATAGAGACAGGGGAGAGGGGGGATAGAGACAGGGGAGAAGGGGGATAGAGACAGGGGAGAAGGGGGATAGAGACAGGGGAGAAGGGGGATAGAGACAGGGGAGAAGGGAGATAGAGACAGGGAAGGGGAAGAGAGAGACAGGGGAGGGGGGAAGAGAGAGACAGGGGAGGGGGGGAGAGAGAGAGACAGGGGAGGGGGAGAGAGAGACAGGGGAGGGGGGGAGAGAGACAGGGGAGGGAGGGAGAGAGAGACAGGGGAGGGGAGAGAGAGACAGGGGAGGTGGGGGAGGGGAGAGAGAGACAGGGGAGGGGGGAGAGAGAGGGGAGGGGGGGAGAGAGAGACAGGGGAGGGGGGAGAGAGAGACAGGGAAGGGGGGGAGAGAGAGACAGGGGAGGGGGAAGAGAGAGACAGAGAGGGGGGGAGAGACACAGGAAGGGGGGGAGAGACACAGGGGGGAGGGGGAGAGACACAGGGAGGGAGGGAGGAGAGACACAGGGAGGGGGGAGAGACACAGGGAGGGGGGAGAGACACAGGGAGGGGGGGAGAGACACAGGGGAGGGGGGAGAGACACAGTGGAGGGGGAAGAGACACAGGGGAGGAGGGGAGAGACACAGGGGAGGGGGAGACAGTATTGTTGCCAGGAATTGAGCAGTTAAGCACAGCACAGTACACGACCACAGACACTTAGTTGAGGAAGGCAGCACAGTGCACACTAGTAGTCTAGTCACACACATCTAAGTTTAAAGTTATAGTTATCTAACATCACTGACACTCTGACAGTGACACTCACAGTCTCAGAGACAACAGAGAGACTCAAGTCAAATACGTTGTAAATCATATCAGTAACTTCACTAGCACTAAGCAGTGGTGTGTTGCATACTAATCATATTTTTAAATAAGCTCCTTTGCAGCCAAATGGAATTTTGTGTATCAGCCAAAGCATCAGGTGTCTTTGCTGCAGCATAGCCACATGGTTTTGAAGACGTAATGTCATAAGACTGTTTTGCATTTATAGTATTATTTATACCCCTATATAATGCACCATGAAAATATTAAGATTGCAGAAATCAATATATCGTAGTAATGTTATTGTATTTATCTCACAGTTACTGCAGAATTATTACATTTCTACATTTTTTTGACGTCTCTTCATATTATCATATATTTATGTTATTATATATTCATATTATTTTATTGCATGTCTCTACTTGTAAAAAAAATATGCATTTTTAATGGATGTACGTTGCTATCTATCACTGACTATTTGTTATTACCTACATACATTTTATCTCAAATCAAATTACTATGCATGTTATACATATTCTGATTTTATTAAATACCCAAGTTATGATGCCCCTGCTACCATATATATACGTGTATACCTCTGGCTCTAACACAGCACACTGTCACTACTTGGGTTGGTAACCTATTATTTAGTTCACCCATGTGTTTTCCAAAGTTTCTACCTCTGACCAATCCGCACTCAACTACCCACTCAGCCACTGAAACACAATCTCATTTCTAGAGCAATGCCAGCACTTTTTCTATTCATGCCTATCAGAAATAAACCATACCAGCCCCTCACCCTCACTGCCACCACCGCACACAACTATACCACCATACCCACACCCCCTAATGCCAGCTTTACATATCTTCTTTACACTAAGCACCTCACTCCCTACGTGCCAGCTCTAGCACTAAGCATGGCAGCTGCACTGCTGCAGCTCTCAGCCTCTCACTGACCTGGCTGTCACCTTAATGAGTCTGACACCGTGACCATCCATCTCTGACTCCGACTGAGACACACAGTGCGTGGCAGCAGCGGCTGCAGTGCAGCACCAGAGTCCATCCATCGCCTCTCACCGACCTCTTCACAGTACACCAGTCCAGTATACTTGAGGACGGGCACCTTCAGTCACAGCGCGTCTCTCACAGTCACTCCACGCCACCTGGGATGATCTCCATTCTCCTCCCACCCGCCGCAAAGGTCCCACCCACTGACTAGTCACTCACTGTCAGTGAGACTGGGACCGCGCACTGATTGGCTGAGGCGGGGCAGGCAGGGCTGAGAGGGCTCCCGAGGCTGCCATAGACCAGCCTCTATTACGAGCTGTATGGGCCACGAAGAGGAGACATCAAATGTTAGTCGCCACTGGGTGGCAGTCTCCTGCGGCCCATACAAACAAATACAATCATATTGCGCAACGGAAGGGCTCACAGCCTCTACCTACTTGCGCAATATGATTGTATTTGTTTTGTACAGTCACGCCAATAAAATTTAATAAAAAAAAAAATATCTAAGTTAGTGGCAGGGGGGTGGGGTGGTAGGGGGGATCACTAATTAATACAAAAAAAATTATAAAAAATTAAAAAAATAAAAAAAATTATTAAAATTTATTTTACATGGTGTAATTACACACATATGACAGCACGTCACTGCATATGACGGAATTTTTCCGTCATAAAACAATTGAGCAAACTGAAAGCTGTGTCCTTAAAGGGTTAAAGGGCCTTTTGTAGGGCATTGCCTTAAAGCAAACAGCTCTTTTGTTGGAAAAAAAAAACACTAACCCCTCCAACATTACTTTGGATGGGTATTGCTCTTAAAAGGGCATTAAGCTCTTTTGCTGTCCCAAAAAAATAAAACCCCTATCTATAAAAAAAAACACCCCAAAAAACACTAACTTGTTGGTACTCACCGATGATGGGTGGCGCTCCATCTTCATCGTGGGGCTCTATCTTCATCCTGGGGCAATCCATCTTCTAACTTCTTCCCTGTGGCAGCGGCGATGTTGGTGGCGACGTCATATCTCCTCTTCAGACTTTCAACATGGAGGTACTCTTCATGCGGTCTTCAGCTACACACTGAACAGTGAATGCGAGGTTGCATTCCTATTGGCTGATTTGAATCTTCAAATTCATATCAGCCAATAGAACGAAACCTTAAGTTAGGTTTTATTTATTTTTACAGGTAATTTTTTTTTTTATGGTAGTTAGGATTTATTTTGTAATGTTTGTGTATTTTATTTGTGTTAGGGTATGGGGTGTTAGATTAGGGGGTTTAGATGTTAGTTCATGGTGGGGGCTGTTGGTTTAGGGGTTAAAAACTTATTTAGGTACTTTATGGGTGTAAGTATAATTTGTAATGCATTTTTGTTATGTTTTGGGCAACTTTTTATTTTCAGAAAACAGTATAACACAGCTCTAAGATTGTGGAAGGATTAAAGTGTAAAAGGCAATTGCGCTTGTACAATTGCGATTTCGCTGAACTTGTAATATCAGTGGAATGAAAATGGTTAGCGAAATCACGATTGCGCTAACGGAAAAAACCCATTTGCACCTCACTTGTAATCTAGCCCTAAATCTGGGTTTGGTGCTAGGTAAATAGTGACTTATTAGATAAAAGTTAGGAGGAGCAAAAAGAGGGCTTAGGGCGTTAACATATAGGGCTAGATTACAAGTGGAGCACAAATGTTTGTGTCCAAGCTATATGGGGTATATTGCTAGTGTTTGCACTCGTCGTGCTTACCACTGGTATTACGAGTTGAAAGTAAACGGAATCGCTTGAGCGCAATCACAAAGTACGCTAGAATGATTACGGCAACTTTCACAAAACAAAAAAGTTGCACAAAACACATCAAAAATACATTACAAAGTATAGTTGCACTCATAATAACAACTAATCGGCTAGATTACGAGTTTTGCGGTATAAGTGAAAAAGCAGCGTTAAGGCTCATGACGTTACTTTTTCACTACCGCTGGTATTACGAGTCTTGCAGGTTTAGGGGCACCGCACACTTTTTTGACCTAAACGCAAATTAACTTACGCAATTTGCGTAAAGTATTTTTTCAATGGGACTGCCATAGTGCCGATATTACAAGCTTTTTCTGGGAGGCCAAAAAGTGAGCGGTACAGCCTATCCCACAAGATTCGTAACGTAATCTAAAGTCAGTAGTTATGATTTTTACGCTACAAAACGTAGCATAAAACTCATAACTAAAGTGGTAAAAAGTACACTAACACCAATAAACTACCTATTAACCCCTAAACCGAGGCCCTCCCGCATTGCAAACACTAAAATAAAATATTAACCCCTAATCTGCCGCTCCCGACATCGCCGCCACTATAATAAACATATTAACCCCTAAACTGCCACACTCCCGCCTCGCAAACACTAGTTAAATATTATTAACCCATAATCTGCTGTCCCTAACATCGCCACAACCTTTATTACAGTTATTAACCCCTAATCTGCCGCCCCCAACGTCGCCACCACTATACTAAAGTTATTAACCCCTAAACCTAAGTCTAACCCTAACACCCCCTAACATAAATATAATTTAAAGAAATCTAAATAAAAATTACTATCATTACCTAAATAATTCCTATTTAAAACTAAATACTTACCTGTAAAATAAAGCCTAAGCTAGCTACAATATAACTAATAGTTACATGGTATCTAGCTTACGGTTTATTTTTATTTTACAGCTAAGTATGTATTTATTTTAACTAGGTAGGATAATTACTAAATAGTTATTAACTATTTACTAACTACCTAGCTAAAATAAATACTAATTTAACTGTAAAATAAAACCTAACCTGAGTTACACTAACACCTAACCTTACACTACAATTAAATAAATTACCTAAATTAAATACAATTACCTAAATTACAAAAAACAGACAAACATTAAATTACACAAAATAAAAAAAGAAATTATCAGTTATTTAAACTAATTACACCTAATCTAATAGCCCTATCAAAATAAAAAAGCCCCCCAAAATAAAAAAAAAAACCCTAGCCTACAATAAACTACTAATAGCCCTTAAAAGGACCTTTTGATGGGTATTGCCACAAAGAAATCAGCTCTTTTACCTGTAAAAAAAATACAAACACCCCCAACAGTAAAATCCACCACCCACACAACCAACCCCCAAATAAAATCCTAACTAAAAAAACCTAAGCTTCCCATTGCCCTGGAAAGGGCATTTGGATGTGCATTGCCCTTAAAAGGACATTTAGCTCTTTTTCAATTGCCCAAACCCTAATCTAAAACTAAAACCCACCCAATAAACCCTTAAAAAAACCTAACACTAACCCCCGAAGATCCACTTACAGTTTTGAAGACCGGACATCCATCCTAAACGAAGTCGGGAGAAGTCCTCAGCGAAGCGGCAAGAAGTCCTCAATGAAGCCCAGAGAAGTCTTCATCCAAGCTGGCAAAAGTGGTCCTCCAGACGGGCAGAAGTCTTCATCCAGGTGGCATCTTCTATCTTCATCCAATAGAACGAAACCTTAAGTTAGGTTTTATTTATTTTTACATGTAATTTTTTTTTAATGGTAGTTAGGATTTATTTTGTAATGTTTGTGTATTTTATTTGGGTTAGGGTATGGGGTGTTAGGTTATGGGGTTTAGATGTTAGTTCATGGTGGGGGCTGTTGGTTTAGGGGTTAAAAACTTATTTAGGTACTTTATGGGTGTAAGTATAATTTGTAATGCATTTTTGTTATGTTTTGGGCAACTTTTTATTTTCAGAAAACAGTATAACACAGCTCTAAGATTGTGGAAGGATTAAAGTGTAAAAGGCAATTGCGCTTGTACAATTGCGATTTCGTTGAACTTGTAATATCAGTGGAACGAAAATGGTTAGCGAAATCACAATTGCGCTAACGGAAAAAACCCATTGCACCTCACTTGTAATCTAGCCCTAAATCTGGGTTTGGTTCTAGGTAAATAGTGACTTATTAGATAAAGTTAGGAGGAGCAAAAAGCGGGCTTAGGGCGTTAACATATAGGGCTAGATTACAAGTGGAGCACAAATGTTTGTGTCCAAGCTATATGGGGTATATTGCTAGTGTTTGCACTCGTCGTGCTTACCGCTGCTATTACGAGTTGAAAGTAAACGGAATCGCTTGAGCGCAATCACAAATTACGCTAGAATGATTACCGCAACTTTCGCAAAACAAAAAAAGTTGCACAAAACACATCAAAAAAACATTACAAAGTATAGTTGCACTCATAATAACAACTAATCGGCTAGATTACGAATTTTGCGGTATGAGTGAAAAAGCAGAGTTAAGGCTCATGACGTTGCTTTTTCACTACCGCTGGTATTACGAGTCTTGCAGGTTTAGGGGCACCGCACACTTTTTTGACCTAAACGCAAATTAACTTACGCAATTTGCGTAAAGTATTTTTTCAATGGGACTGCCATAGCGCCGATATTACAAGCTTTTTCCGTGAGGCCAAAAAGTGAGCGGTACAGCCTATCCCACAAGATTCGTAACGTAATCTAAAGTCAGTAGTTATGATTTTTACGCTACAAAACGTAGCATAAAACTCTAAAGTGGTAAAAAGTACACTAACACCAATAAACTACCTATTAACCCCTAAACCGAGGCCCTCCCGCATTGCAAACACTAAAATAAAATTATTAACCCCTAATCTGCCACTCCCGACATCGCCCCCACTATAATAAACATATTAACCCCTAAACCGCCACACTCCCGCATCACAAACACTAGTTAAATATTATTAACCCATAATCTGCTGTCCCTAACATTGCCGCAACCTACATTACAGTTATTAACCACTAATCTGCCGCCCCCAACGTCGCCACCACTATACTAAAGTTATTAACCCCTAAACCTAAGTCTAACCCTAACCCTAACACCCCCTAACATAAATATAATTTAAAGAAATCTAAATAAAAATTACTATCATTACCTAAATAATTCCTATTTAAAACTAAATACTTACCTGTAAAATAAAGCCTAAGCTAGCTACAATATAACTAATAGTTACATGGTATCTAGCTTACGGATTATTTTTATTTTACAGTTAAGTATGTATTTATTTTAACTAGGTAGAATAATTACTAAATAGTTATTAACTATTTACTAACTACCTAGCTAAAATAAATACTCATTTATCTGTAAAATAAAACCTAACCTGAGTTACACTAACACATAACCTTACACTACAATTAAATAAATTACCTAAATTAAATACAATTACCTAAATTACAAAAAACAGACAAACATTAAATTACACAAAATAAAAAAAGAAATTATCAGTTATTTAAACTAATTACACCTAATCTAATAGCCCTATCAAAATAAAAAAAGCCCCCCAAAATAAAAAAAACCCTAGCCTACAATAAATTACTTATAGCCCTTAAAAGGGCCTTTTGCGGGGTATTGCCAGTTTGCCACAAAGAAATCAGCTCTTTTACCTGTAAAAAAATACAAACACCCCCAACAGTAAAACCCACCACCCACACAACCAACCCCCAAATAAAATCCTAACTAAAAAAACCTAAGCTCCCCATTGCCCTGAAAAGTGAATTTGGATGTGCATTGCCCTTAAAAGGACAATTAGCTCTTTTTCAATTGCCCAAACCCTAATCTAAAACTAAAACCCACCCAATAAACCCTTAAAAAACCTAGCACTAACTCCCGAAGATCCACTTACAGTTTTGAAGACCGGACATCCATCCTAAACAAAGTCAGGAGAAGTCCTCAGCGAAGTGGCAAGAAGTCCTCAACGAAGCCCAGAGAAGTCTTCATCCAAGCCAGCAAAAGTGGTCCTCCAGACGGTCAGAAGTCTTCATCCAGATGGCATCTTCTATCTTCATCCATCCAGCGTGGAGCGGGTCCATCTTCAAGACATCCGGCGCGGAGCATCCTTATCAATCAAAGTCTTCTTCCCGAATGAAGGTTCCTTTAAGTGACGTCATCCAAGATGGCGTCCCTTGAATTCCGATTGGCTGATAGAATTCTATCAGCCAATTGGAATTAAAGGTGAAAAAATCCTATTGGCTGATGCAACCAACTCCGCCGGATGGATGAAGATAGAAGATGCCGTCTGGATGAAGACTTTTGCCCGTCTGGGGTAATTTATTTAATTGTAGTGTAAGGTTAGGTGTTAGTATAAGACAGGTTAGATTTTATTTTACAGGTAAATTTTTATTTATTTTGACTAGGTAGCTTGTAAATAATTAATAACTATTTAGTAACTATTCTGCCTAGTTAAAATAAATACAAACTTAGCTGTAAAATAAAAATAAACCCTAAGCTAGATACAATGTAACTATTAGTTATATTGTAGCTAGCTTAGGGTTTATTTTACAAGTAAGTATTTAGTTTTAATTAGGAATTATTTAGGTAATGATAGTAATTTTTATTTAGATTTCTTTAAATTAATAATTTATAAAAAAATAAGCAGAGTAGCATAAATTCTGAATACTTGACAGAAGTGAAATGTGTAAAGTTATGTATTCAGAATCTTAGATTATTTTGAAATTTTTAAATTCTTTTTTCCTCTTTGTGATATTAAAACTACTTTTTGTTTTAAAACTTGTTCCTATACACCAATAAAAGTATGGGAGTTTTCAGTATCGGAAATCTGCTTATAGGAATATTATAGAAGTTTCTCGTTAACAAATATTTTGGCCCCAATTTATCAAGGTCTGTCGGACCTGATCCGACAGACCTCGCTGAATACGGCGAGCAATGCGCTCTCCGTATTCAGCCTTGCACCAGCAGCTCTTTGTGACCGCTGCTTCATAACTGCTTCATAACGGGGCATCAAGCTTGATAAATATGCCCCTTTATGTTAGATTTAAATCAGCTAACACACGGCTAGATTTAGAGTTTGGCGTTAGCCGTCAAAACCAGCATTAGAGGCTCCTAACGCTGGATTTTACTGCCCGCTGGTTTTCGGAGTCAGTCAGGAAAGGGTCTAACACTCACCTAGTTAAAATAATTACAAAATTACCTGTAAAATAAATCCTAACCTAAGTTACAATTAAACCTAACACTATACTAGCAATAAATTAATTAAATACAATACCTACAATAAAATACAATTAAATAAACTAACTAAAGTACAAAAAATAAAAAAAACTAAGTTACAAAAAATAAAAAAATATTTACAAACATTAGAAAAATATTACAACAATTTTAAACTAATTACACCTACTCTAAGCCCCCTAATAAAATAACAAAGCCCCCCAAAATAAAAAAATGCCCTACCCTATTCTAAAATTAAAATAGAAAAGCTCTTTTACCTTACCAGCCCTTAAAAGGGCCATTTGCGGGGCATGCCCCAAAGAATTCCGCTCTTTTGCCTGGAAAAAAAACATACAATACCCCCCCCCAACATTACAACCCACCACCCACATACCCCTAATCTAACCCAAACCCCCCTTAAATAAACCTAACACTAAGCCCCTGAAGATCTTCTTACCTTATCTTCACCACACCGGGTATCAGCGATCCGTCCAGGCTCCGATGTCTTGATCCAAGCCCAAGCGGGGGGGCTGAAGACATCCATCCTCCGGCTGAAGTCTTGATCCAAGCGGGCAGAAGAGGACATCCGGACCGGCAAACATCTTCATCAAAGCCGCATCTTCTATGTTCTTCCATCCGATGATGACCGGCTAATCTTCAAGACCTCCAGCGTGGATCCATCCTCTTCTTCCGACGACTAGACGACGAATGAAGGTTCCTTTAAGGGACGTCATCCAAAATGGTAGGATTCTATCAGCCAATCGGAATTAAGGTAGGAATATTCTGATTGGCTGATGGAATCAGCCAATCAGATTCAAGTGCAATCCGATTGGCTGATCCAATCAGCCAATCAGATTGAGATCGCATTCTATTGGCTGTTCCGATCAGCCAATAGAATGCAAGCTCAATCGCAGGCTCTTCTGGATCGATCACAGGCTCTTCTGGATCGATCGGTGAACCCGGCGTGGTGAAGACAAGGTAGGGAGATCTTCAGGGGCTTAGTGTTAGGTTTATTTAAGGGGGGTTTGGGTTAGATTAGGGGTATGTGGGTGGTGGGTTGTAATGTTGGGGGGGGTATTGTATGTTTTTTTTTAAAGGCAAAAGAGCTGAATTCTTTGGGGCATGCCCCGCAAAGGGCCCTTTTCAGGGCTGGTAAGGTAAAAGAGCTTTTCTATTTTAATTTTAGAATAGGGTAGGGCATTTTTTTATTTTGGGGGTCTTTGTTATTTTATTAGGGGGCTTAGAGTAGGTGTAATTAGTTTAAAATTGTTGTAATATTTTTCTAATGTTTGTAAATATTTTTTTATTTTTTGTAACTTAGTTCTTTTTTATTTTTTGTACTTTAGTTAGTTTATTTCATTGTATTTATTTGTAGGTATTGTATTTAATTAATTTATTGATAGTGTAGTGTTAGGTATAATTGTAGGTAGTTTATTTAATTTATTTATTGATAGTGTAGTGTTAGGTTTAATTGTAACTTAGGTTAGGATTTATTTTACAGGTAATTTTGTAATTATTTTAACTAGGTAACTATTAAATAGTTATTAACTATTTAATAGCTATTTTACCTGGTTAAAATAATTACAAAGTTGCCTGTAAAATAAATATTAATCCTAAAATAGCTACAATATAATTATAATTTATATTGTTATATTAGGGTTTATTTTACAGGTAAGTATTTAGCTTTAAATAGGAATAATTTATTATTGTTAGATTTAAATTATATTTAACTTAGGGGGGTGTTAGTGTTAGGGTTAGACTTAGCTTTAGGGGTTAATACATTTATTAGAGTAGCGGTGAGATCCGGTCGGCAGATTAGGGGTTAATTATTGTAGGTAGGTGGATGCAACGTTGGGGGCGGCAGATTAGGGGTTAATAAATATAATATAGGGGTCGGCGGTGTTAGGGGCAACAGATTAGGGGTACATAGGTATAATGTAGGTTGCAGCGGTGTACGGAGCAGCAGATTAGGGGTTAATAATAATATGCAGGGGTCAGCGATAGTGGGGTCGGAAGATTAGGGGTTAATAAGTGTAAGGTTAGGGGTGTTTAGACTCGGGGTACATGTTAGGGTGTTAGGTGCAGACTTAGGAAGTGTTTCCCCATAGGAAACAATGGGGCTGCGTTAGGAGCTTAACGCTGCTTTTTTGCAGGTGTTTTTTTTTCAGCTCAAACAGCCCCATTGTTTCCTATGGGGGAATCGTGCACGAGCACGTTTTTTAAGCTGGCCGCGTCCATAAGCACCGCTGGTATCGAGAGTTGCAGTGGCGGTAAATATGCTCTACGCTCCCTTTTTTGGAGCCTAACGCAGCCATTCTGTGAACTCTAAATACCAGCGGTATTTAAATGGTGCGGGAGAAAAAAGCATGCGTAGCTAACGCACCCCTTTGGCCGCAGAACTCTAAATCTAGCCCATAGCTTTTAAGTTAAAATTATGCTGGATGACTCAAGAAAGACATATTTGTGTATATCTGAGAACGCACAACATTTTTATTGATAGATAGATAGATAGATAGATAGATAGATAGGATAGATAGATAGATAGATAGATAGATAGATAGATAGATGATAGATAGATAGATAAAGAGAGAGCGAGAGATACAATTGTTAAATCTTTGTATACAAATATATAAACATTTTTTTCCTTGTAAAATAAATTTATAAAACAAATGCAAATGAATGATTTAAAAAAATGCTAATGTTAAATAAAGTTTCATAGAAAATAATGTCAAAATATTGTTACAAGTCAATTAGCTGCAATCAAAGTGTAAAATATGTAATTTACTTTTTTTAAATGGAACTGTAATTTGCTATATATATATATATACACACACACGCACACAAATCAAATACCTTTCTCTTTACTGAGTTAACAACTGAGATGAATAAAGCATACATTTGCTATATATGCTGCATTATTTTTAAATAATAGTACTAAGAAGTTGGACAACATTTTGGAACAAATTTGATTTACTTGCTTCTGGTTCTTTTCAGATTGTAATCTACAAATTTTTTCCTAGTTTAAGAAAGTAAAATTCCATCTGTATTTTCCTTTTCCTACAGTTCCAATCAAAAGAACAGAGGGTTTAAATATAACAGGTAGATCATAGCCTTATTAAAAACTTTGTAGAGGTGGTTCTGCTTTCTTAACATGATAAGTTATTTTACAGCACATTCCTATAAAATGAAGTGTCTACACCAAGGTAAATCGAGACTGCATTCTTTGATAAAATATGTTTCATTCTGACTCTGTCAATAATAAATCAATATCCCAGAGCTTACAAAATAATCAAGGGGAAGTATTTTGGTCGCAAGTGATACCCTTTTTAACCCAAGTACATTAGTGTGCAATTCTAACCTGATGGATTTCAATGAAAGCCAGCTGCAATACCAATGAAACATCTATTATCCGTGCAGCATGTGATGAAGGGACAGCCACAATGTGGAAACAATTAAGCAATAGGTGGACTGCGTTCCATAGTTATAGCATAGTAAACGCCACTGTGTAGGTATAAAGCTATATTTATGAAATATGTTTCTCATTGTGGTCTGAAATCTGCGTTTAAAGGCGTAGCTTTATTTAAGTTACTTAAAAACATATTACCATTTGTTTTTTCCCTTTTATCTTGGCTGTCTTGAAAACCTGTAGTCGTTTTTTAATTAAAGACATATTAAAAAAATATGGTATTCTAAAAATATATCTCAGATTTAAATGCTGCTTTGATTGCTCAATGGCTGAAAATGAAATGCTACAACAAATATTTATATAGTTACTCCATTTTCTTTTTGTTGTAACTATTTTTATGTGGTTTATCATTTTCTTCATTTTTGTAGCAGAGATATCATATCATGATGTAAAAATAAAATTACAAATGGTAGAGTTTTTTTATAAGACTATTACAACAACTTTAATATATGATGTCGCTTGGGCAGCTGTGCTTAGAAGATGATATTCATTGTATTCTGGCTTTATTATAGTGTTTCATATCCTGAAAAGAAATATAAACTATAGAATATTTTGAAATTAAATGTTCCAATTAGTCAACATGACAAGGAATCAAGTTTCCATTTACTCGTAAGCTTGCAAAACATTTTGGTAAGTCAACACAACAGCATTCAGACATTCAGAATCCTTGTTTTTAGACTACAAGCTTTTAACAAATCTATATAATGTAAAAATAAAAATGTAAACAATGTAAGTATTAATATAAACAGAGATTACAAATATATGTAACTGGTAATTAATTGAGTGGATTCAATCTTAAACCTACATTAAGTTATTACTATAACCCCCCGTTGTGGATGGTAAAAAAGGAGGTCTGTCTTAGTTAGGGACCTATTTACAAATCTACATATGCAGCTTTGGAATCCGTTGTCCAGGAGTTAGGGATTTTAAGACTTATTATGTCCTCCACAGCCTCAGGAGCTTAAATAACCCAAACCAAATGGGCAAAAGCAGGAGGAGGGGCTTCACAAATAAACATTTGCACAATGGTAAATGTGGGTAACAGATGCCACCTTTCCAATGTGGGTGGAAACTTATAGATGAAGCTCTAAAAAAACTAGTACTTTTGCAGCATAGTACTGGGCTCAGGAGCAGGGTGGCAATTGCCACCCCAGGTTCCTATTATTGAAGGAATTAGGGCTGGCACAGTATACAGAGGCACATTGTGGGTAGGTACCTGTGGGGTTGAGGTAGAGTACCGAAGAAAGACTGAGGCAGAGGCAACAGTTGCCAATTGATAGCATGGCACTTTGATGGACTTTGATGGACCAAATGGTGCCCCATTTAAGAATGGCCAGATAGACAAAGTTTGCTTCTGTGAAACTGTCTGCCTGGCATCTCATCCAGTAGGCAGCAATATGCTGCCCACATTTAACATTGTACAAGCAGCTGCTTTAGCAATGCCGCCCCCTCCTCTCGCATGGCCAATCAAATACAAGCAGGGGTTGTCAATCACCCCAGTTGGACTTGTCCAAGGTGATTTTAATCTGCAAGCTCAAAGCTGGTGTATAGGTTACTAGGAAGCAGTGGTTTGATGACCCACTTCTTAACTATCGGCTGCAGGCTTACTCATGGAGCCCAATATGTTTAAAGGACCACTAAAACCAGTATAATAGCATAACCATTGAATGTATAGTAAAAATACAATGCAAAAGCACTTAGTTTGAATTACAAATGAGTAGTAGATTTCTTTCTGAAAAATGTTGTCTTTTTTTCTTTAAACTGCATCATGTTCAAGCCATAAGCCAATCCTAAAAATGCATATACTTATTTTCTGTGAATCTTGCATATGCTCGGTAGGAACTGGTGCCACATAAAGTGTGCAAACAAAAACATTGTGCACATTTAGATAATGGAAGAAAAATGGAAAGTCGTTTAAAATTGTGTGCTCTGCTCTATCCGAATAATAAAAGTTTAATTTTGAATTTAGTGTCCCTTTAATTAAGGACCACTGAATAGAGTAGAATAGCATAATTAGCAAATGCATAATAAAAAGTTATTCTTGGAGGTATTTTTAGCATGAGTTGTAAAGCTTCCTATGTTGAAAATCAGACTTTGGGGATGTGTGTGGTTTGTGTGTGTGTGTGTGTGGTGAGTGTGTATATTTATGTGTGTGTGTATACATATGTGTATGTGTGTGTGTATATTTATGTGTGTGTATATTTATGTGTGTGTGTGTGTATGTGTGTGTGTATATTTAAGTGTGTGTGTGTGTGGTGAGTGTGTATATTTATGTGTATGTGTGTGTGTATGTGTGTGTATATGTGTGTGTATATTTATGTGTGTGTGTATGTGTGTGTATATTTATGTGTGTGTATGTGTGTGTGTTTATGTGTGTGTGTGTGGTGAGTGTGTATATTTATGTGTGTGTGTGTGTGTGTGTGTGTATATATATGTGTATGTGTGTGTATGTGTTTGTATGTGTGTATGTGTGTGTATATTTATGTGTGTGTGTATGTGTGTGTGTGTATGTATGTGTGTGTATATTTATGTGTGTGTGTGTATGTGTGTGTGTGTGTGGTGAGTGTGTATATTTATGTGTGTGTGTATATTTATGTGTGTGTGTATATATATGTGTATGTGTGTGTGTGTATTTGTGTGTGCCTGTGTGAATGTCTGTGTATATTTTTGTGTAATTGAATATGTATAATAGCCATACATGTGTATGAGATATTAAGGTTTCTAAATGATTGTCCCTTGGGTCCTGTGTGTAAAGATGTTGGCCATCAGTGTTTCAGTATATTTGTTTTTCATATGTTAACTTGTATGAATCTTATGTTTATTGTCAGTATGTATCAATTCAGTCTGTTTTCTGTTGTGTTTTCAAATGTGTTGCTTCCTGCCTTCTAGATAATTGTCATATCCACTTGTACTTTACTCCACTTCCTATGCAGTACTTATCTTTTTTGGCTCCTCTTACATGCCCATTATTATTAACCCATGCAAGTCTTACAAAACACTTAAGAGAAATCTAGAAAACCTGATATATATCCAAGGCCTTTTGCACTATGGAACTCTTGATTTGTCTGCACAAAATTCCCTTAATCTATTTTCTTTCCATGTCCAACTCAACTTCCTAGCACTCCTGGATCTCTCCTGCAAAACGTCTCCCCTGCTGTACTTTCAAATAAGTATCTTAAATACAATCATGCTTTAATTTTCATGACCACAACTGTCAAACCATGCTTAGCTTACTGCCTTATTTGGCTTCTGAAAATGAAATGGAGTTATTCTCTAAGGCCTAGATTTGGAGTTCGGCGGTAGATGGGTTGCTAATGCATTGTTTGACTCCGGTATTTAGAGTTCAAAACAGACCATTTAACAATGCTCCTAACGCGTGTATGTCACACGCATAATACTGCCCGCGTAAGACAGTCTCCCATAGAGATCAATGGGAAAGGAAAAAAATAGCTTTTTTCACCTAACACTCGATCTCGCGAGAATACACACAGCTCGGTCATATGACGCATACCACATCATGCACAACAATAACACGCCGCAAATGTCACAACAACAATCAATCAACAAAGCACACAAGCATTACACATTCACAAACGGGGGGATTTGAAATAAAATTTAATACGGGGAATACGCATATACTTTAAGATGCGGAAAATCGCAAAATAACAACAAGGAATAAAAAATATATACATACACTAGAAAAATAACCGCATTCAATATAACTATATATTAGGACAAACATACATATACAACACTTCACTAAGAACACACCATCGCAAATTCACATTTAAAAAGAATACTATTGGACAATGTTAGAGAAAACGACCACTATGACATCATCGCATTCTACACATTCCACAAATACTAACTCAAAATAAGCATGCGCAAATTCACACACCTAATACACATTGCACTAATATTAATTGCTAATAAAGCACACATGAACACAATTTACAACACAAATAGGTACATCATTAAACATTTACACAGGGTATATAAGCACCACACAAGCAGGGCTTCTTTGACTGTGTTGCTGTTGGGTCTTTGGAGATTGGAGGTTTAATATTAGAGAGTTGGTGCATTATTGTGAGTGAGTTAGTGTTAGCGTGAGAGAGTCAGTTGTTAGTGTTATCGTGAGTGAGTTAGTGGGAGTTAGTGGGAGTTAGTGGGAGTGGGAGAGAGTCTGTTAGTGGGAGCGTGAGTGAGTTAGTGGGAGTTGTTAGTGAGAGTTGTTAGTGGGAGCGTAAGTTACTGGTAGTTAGTGAGAGTTAGTGGGAGTGTTTGTTAGTGAGAATTAGTAGTAGTGTGTTAGTGAGAATTAGTAGTAGTGTGAGTTAGCGAGCGAGTGATTTTTCTGTACACTTAACACATTTACACGCAAACACATTCAATACATACATACTCTTATCAATAACACTACATACACTCCATACCCCCTACCCCCTCATACTACACTCCATACCCCATTCCCTGTAGTCCCATTCCCTTTCATCCCATTTACTCTTATCCCATACCCCATACCCATCCCATACCCATCCCCTAGTTACATTTAGTTTACATATCCTCCTTTTAGTCTTCTTCTTCTTTTGGTTTATTTAAATACTCCTTACCCTCTTTGTTTTTTTTACATCCCTCTCACACTTTCAGCACTTTTTTTGTCTTTTTAGTTCTTTATTTTGACCCCCTTTCATTTCATCACACTCACTTTTTGTTTGATTATTTGGGGTTTAGTTTAGGGAACAGATGGAGGCCAGGCAGGGTAGAGGTAGAGGAGGGAGGAGAGGGAGGGGGAGAGGAACAGGGCAGGAAGGGGGGCAGGAAGCGGTGGGTGGACCCAGCCACTTGGTTCAAGATGAACAAGTGGCTGGGCCCAGTGGCGGACAGAGTAGGGCTTCACAGTCCGGGAAACAGAGGGCATCGTCACAGGGGAAGGCCAAGGCGACTAGGGAGGCGAGGTTTTCGATGGAGGAGAAGCAGGCCCTCATAGAGGCCTATATGGCCAGGTATAGGAGGCTGCAGCACCAGAAGACTACCCCGACTGACAAGAGGAGGCTCTGGAATGAGATAAGAAATGCAGTCAATGCAGTGGGTGGCCGGAACAGAGATCTTGATTCGATAAAACATCGCTACCGGGACTGTAAGATGGATCTCAAGAAAAAGTTAAGTCTGGAGGCCCGACATGCCGCAGGAACCGGTGGCGGACCTGCCCTGGAAATAGAGTACTGCCGATGGGAGGAAATGTTGCGGCCCAGCATCTCCGAGGTGGAAATAGTCGGTATCGGAGGAATTGATACCGGGAACCTGCCACTCTCATCTGACGGTAAGCTCATTGAACAATAATTTCACATACGAATGTATTTCAAGGGACACTATACGCAAACATTTACTTTCATGATTGAGGTAGCAAATACAATTTGTCAAAACATTCAAATGTACTTATATTACCTAATTTGAATCATTCTTGAGATATATTTTAATGAAGAAATAGCCATGCACACGGTGAAACAATCACAGGAGGCAGCTATATTCAGCTAACAATCAGCATCTTATAAGCATATTTAGATATGCTTTTCAGCAAAGAATATCCAGAGAATGAAGCTAATTAGATACGAAAAGTACATTAGAAAGTTGATAATAAATGTATGCTTCTAAATCATGAAAGATAAAACATTGGGTTTCATGTCCCTTTAAGGATCAGATTAATGCTATAACGTTGTTTACACGCATTCAATTACTTTGCGGTTACATCAGTATCTAGGCTATAGGTTAGGTGTGCATTTAAACAGACTGAAAACAAACGCGAAAAAAATCAGATTGACCAGAGATATCACAAACACGGTTTTGAAAAAGTGGAAATCGTATTGATTGTTTGTTAGATTTCAAAGTGGATTAATGATTCTGCATTTGTAATTGTATCGTAAGCTAAGTCATTTAAAGCTTGATTTGCAAATATGCTAACATATACATTTTTTTTTTTTTTTTTTTAATATACAGAGTCTGGGGAGGAGGCAGCACAAGAAACACAGCCTCATCTATCTCCCCAGGATGAGAGTGGTGGGGAGGAATTTCCACTTCGGAGGGAAGAGGCCCCCCGTGACGAAGAGCGCATGGAAGCTGATGAAGAGGCCCCGGAAGCAGAGGAGGAGCACGCAGAACCAGAGGACCCTCAAGGACCCGCAGCCCACCATGCACGGGCACCCCGCCGTGCACGCGTACCCCGCCAAGCACAACAAGAGGAAATAGCGGAGGTGCGGGTTCTACTGGACTACATAGACCAGATGCGTAACTCCCGGATACAAAATATCGAAGGCCGCACTCGAATACTTGATGGACAAAATCAAATAATTGAAGGACAAAACCAAATAATAAACATACTCAATAGAATCGAACAAGGCCAAAACAGAATCTTTCATCTGCACCAAGAGATGTTCAATTTTTTCCGGGAGGCGCATGCTGGTCTACCTCCTGGTCCGCCTCCTGCTGCTGGGCCTCTTGCTGCTGGGCCTCCTGCTGCTGGGCCTCTTGCTGCTGGGCCTCCTGCTGCTGGGCCTCCTCCTGCCGGCCCATCTCCTCCTGCCGGGCCATCTACTCCTGCCGGGCCATCTACTCCTCTTCAGCCATCTCATCCTCTTCAGCCATCTCCTCCTCTTCAGCCAGCTTCTCCTCTTCAGCCAGCTTCTCCTCCTCAGCCATCTTCTCCTCCTCAGCCATCTTCTCCTCCTCACCTTGGTCGTCCTAGTACTCTTCCTTCCACTCTTCCCACAACCTCTCCAAGGAGAACTCTTCGGAGTCGGCAGTTGCCCCTCCCAGAGCCTCAGCCCCGTGGGAAGAGGGGAAGGAAGAGGAAGTAAGTATTTATTTTCATCTTTAATGTTTTTTTTATTTAATGTGTAATGGATAGGTATGTGATGATGTGGTTTTCATACACTTGTGGACCACACTCTGTATATAATCTACTTCTATGGGACCGGGTCCATGGAGGCAGATTGTTTGCAGAGTGTGGGTTATAAGTGTGTGAAAACCACATCATCACATACCTATCCTTGTTCATGATATTGATTGGTTTCTGTGATGTGATGTCCAAACTGTTTCCGAATCGCAAACAAAATTACCATTACAATTATCCATGATGGCATATTACTGTTTGAATGCCAATAACACAGCTTAAAGGGACAGTCAGAAAATTATTGATTACAAAGAAAACACTGTATTACGCATTATCAAGTTGGAAACAACAAAACATGGAGAAATACGTGTGACTTATGTGCTTAACCTTGTATCTATGCCTAGGAAAAATGACCACTTATTTGTTGTTCTGACATAACAACCTTTTAGATATCAATGATCAATACATGGTAAATAATATGCTGTATGAGCACAAGGTTTTACCTATACAAATGCTATCCAAATGCCCTCTAGTGGTCAAATTGTATAATGATTCCATGCACTCTTCAAGCTCGAAGAAATGAGCACACGAACCTCATAGGTTTAGCTAGCAAATTTAAATAAACAAAGACAAATGATTAATTGGTGAGAAACCTTTGATATCATTGATATTACAAAATTGACTTTTATAATAATGCAAAACATTATTTGTTTTCTAAACTGTCCCTTTAACAAAATTACATATGCTAACACATATTTGAAGCTTGTTGGTATATCTACATGTACTTGGTCAAAAATTAAATATTGAAATCAGATTTATATTGACGTGTTAAATAAAGTATATTTTCTTAAAGAGACATTATTGTGTTAATTTTTTTTAAGAAAGACATTTGTTTGAACAATGAATATGGTTTAAAGTCCTTTTAGGAGTGGGGGGTGAAAATATGCTAACAATAATATATTTGAAGATTAAACAATGTGGAACTCATACATGATACAAAAATCAACATTTGCATTAAAGGGACAGTATACTATATTTTTAACAGAACTGTATGTAATAGACACTACTACAAACAACAAGATTAACATATACTGATATCAATATTACAAAGCTTCAAACACTTTCAAAGAAAATCGGGTTATCTCTATTGAAAATATAGATGAACCCCCATTACAACCGTAAAACAAGACAATACCCCATCATTAACATATGAAAAGACCCTTTACACAAACAGGAGAAAGCTGGAGATGGTACTCACATGAAACTTAGAGGCTTGGCGAGGAGTCTGATAATTAATTACATTTTCTTTGAACAGAAGCAAAATGAAACGTGTATAAGTTAAACAATGAACTATCTAACTAGAGACAAAATAAACATTTTTGATTTATAATGTGAGTGTCTAATGAACCTTTAATAAAATTTACAACGAAATTACATTTAGAAGAAGTCGGCATCATATATTTAGCATATGATAAAGCTAAATGCATATTGATTACTTTATTCTAACACAATAGCGCATATTTATTAATTAGATATCTTTAACATTAAAAACAACAGTCATTTTTCAGAAAAAGGAACATATTGTTGACAAACATATTAAACAACATGGACTATAGAGATTTGCACTTGCCACTAAAAAACGTATTTATATTTTAGGAACTAGTATGTGTCTAGATTGCTATCTAGGAATGTCACCAAATCATGAATCATCTTTTCGGACTTGACTTTCCCTTGAACTATAGCTATGGTGTATATCTTTAACATTTAAAAGATACACATGAGAAATACATATGCCATTGATGTTTTAAGATATGTTTTGATTGTTTTGGAATAACAATAATGATACATGGATTGATTAAACGTGTCATTTATTCAAGTTTAAATATGGTCAGCCTACCTATAGCCATATATGGGAGGAGAATTATTTTGTTAACATATTTTTAAACAAATATTCATCATCTAAAATATTTGCATTACACACAGAGATTTATTTGGTTACACTTTTAAAATAAGATAGAATAGAAAATGAAATACATGTGCTGTCAACATTACAATAAGATTGTTTATTAATAAGATTATATGTCCTTGTTCATGTAAAAAGGACAAAAACGCTTTAGAAATGGAAATACATTCATTAACAATTGTGCTCACCATCCCTTAAAGGGACATTATTTTGTTTTTAAAAAGCGGATACACATAGACAATACTATTTCAATAAAATGAACCCTTTACAGGGATTATATCATTGTATCAATCCTCAGATCATTTGTTAAAGGTGCATCAATTCATGCAGAGTTTCTAAATACACACATGGATGTGAAAATTGAAATATACATATATACACAAATAACAATCTATATATACATATATAAAACAATTACTATGCTAATCATAATCATGCAATGATAAAGAAATTTCTGTCACTAGCTTACTGTGTAGCATCTTGTGTTATGTTCTATCAAGTGTGAAGATGAGTCATATTGAGCAGAACAAACCTCTAATGTGTGACATTGAACCATTGTCATGATAGAGGATAGTTATGCTAGAGGATCACTTTCTGAGTATATTGTATATATAAGTGATTGCCGAGCTGTAAATATTGTATGCGTCCCTTTCAAATCGCACTAATACTGAATAACTTCCGGCTGTCATCTGTAGTATTGTGTATATATAAGTGATTGCCGAGATGTCAATATTGTATGCGTCCCTTTCAAATCGCACTAATGCTGAATAACTTCCGGCTGTCATCTGTAGTATTGTATATATAAGTGATTGCCGAGCTGTCAATATTGTATGCGTCCCATTCAAATGGCACTAATACTGAAGAACTTCCGGCTGTCATCTGTAGTATTATATATATATAAGTGATTTGCGATCTGACAATATTTATTAATTGTCCCATTGAAATCGCCTTAATAATGCTGTTCCAAACTGTTGTTTACGTATATGTTGTATTGTAGTATTGAGTGTTAAAGTTCCGAAAGGGGCGGTACAGTGGTGAATCTGTGATGTGTATGGTTGAATCTTCTAATGACGTCATGATATTATTACCCTGCCTATGTAGTTCATAAATCCTCATTGTGTTGTTGTATTTGACTACATTGTTATTGTGTGCTGAATAAAATCTAAATGTGTGCTTTGTGGTTGCGTGATGGGTGATGCGTGTTATGTACATGTACGTATATATTGTGATTGTGTCCCACATATGCTGACTTCTATATAGCGGTCTGGCATTATTGTTCCTTCCCATAAAGTGACATCTGTAATCTGGTGTACTGATGTTCTTGTTGTACGTAATTCCTAATGGTTTCTGGTGATGGAATTATGATGTTAAAAGTACAGTAAAATCCATATGTTGTGTTCTGTGATTCCTCTAGAGAATGTAATGTGTTTGTCCCCCATCATTTGAATGCGCATGTATGAGTGAATGTTAAAAGTAATGTATGTGCATCCATGAGTGATCATGTGTTAAGCCTATGTAGATATGCTGTTGCTGCAAGCATATGAGTTGAATAACTGAAATGCAATAATAAAGGTAAATGAGAATTGTTTCCCATTGTGTAGTGTTTGTGAATCCTGAAAAGTTGACATTATTTTTGTGTCCGTTTAAATGTAATATTTTTAAAAATAAAATTTTGTTAATAGTGATGTTGAATTGTAGTTGATGTAATATAAAAGTCTGAAAGAATGTAATGGTGTTGTGAATATTCAAACAGTAAAATCCATAAATCCACCATAGGGAAATAGTCATTTCTTGATCTATTTATCATAGCTGGGTCTAACGCATGAAATCATGTCTTTTCTAGCGCTGGTATTTGGAGTTTTTCTGTCTACGCTATTTGCGTGCGTTAGGGAAATGAGGGTTTCGCGTGCATGAGCACGTCTTCCCAATAGAAGTCAATGGAGGCTATGAAAATTGGTCATTTTTTTTTCTAAGACTGGTTTTCATCGTAAAGTGAGTGACGTCATGAGCTTGTGTGAAAAAGTAACTAAATCGTGTTCTTTTTGTAATAAATAAATATTTTGTGTATGTCATGTGGTGTATATTGTTTGTATGCATCGATGAGTGTATGTTTGTGATAATGTTATTAGTTAGATGTAGGTATTTGAGGGTCTTTTCCCGTGTGTCAATGTAAGTCAATGGGAAAATGGATTTGTGTTGTTTTTTTTCAAACACCCGAGATCTCGCAACTTTAATCCTTTGTATTTTGCTTAAAAATTATTAAATATGAAAAATAAACATAGTGTAGTGTTTGTATGACTGTAAGTGTAGTTTGTGTAATATTTTTTATTTGATTCGTGGATTTTTTTTTGTCGGTATATGTTTACTACTGGGTCAGAGGTGTCGGTAGAAATGTGAGCGTTAGGTTTTTTTTGAGTGTCGGTAACTGAACTCTAAATACCGGAGTACGTAAGAAACCCGCGTTAGGAGCCTCTAACGCTGGTTTTCACGGCTGACGCCGAACTCCAAATCTAGGCCTAAGTTACCAAGATGGCTTCTTGTGTGATCTGATTTTCACCCACCTCTGCTCAGTCACCAACTTCCACTTTATATATCCTGTGGGAACTACATTTAAAAAAACAACATTACCTTAAAAAAAATAACCTTACATTACCCTAAAAAAAACTATCATTACCTTAAAAAAACAACAACCTAAGATTACCATAAAAAAAGATACCATAACAGAAAATAAAAAAACCTACCATTAGGATTTTTGTAGGGTATTGCCCTAAAGTGATTAAACTCTTTTTTTGGGGGGGGCGTGTCCTAACAGCGACTGTGGTCGGTCGCATCTTCTTAGTGCTCCTGCAGATTACCCATCAAACTGCCGGTGGAGGGTACTTTTTACAGGGATACAATAAACAAAAGGATCAGCATTACTGTTACTGTGATCGGGCAGACAACAACTGGACTAATCTCTGTATTTTTGACGCCGGAACACAAGAGTGGACAAAAAAGGCCTGGAGCGGCAGCTCAGGACAGGCAGCGCTACCCCCCTCGGTTTACCGAGGGTAACTGTCAGGACTGGTAATAATAACATATAAATCTCTCACACCTTTTCAGCTTTCTGGTGCAAAAAGAATCTTCCCAGCACTAGATTACTTGAGGTCACCAACTACTGCTGCGCAATAAATATGGCTGCCGTGATGGAAACTAACTATTTGGCCCGCATCAATGTTATTATGGGGAAAATGGAGCAACACTTTATGGATCTACTACAAAAGGCCCCTTGGGACTTCTTCATGCAATCACGTATGAAGTATCTTAATTCAGAACGTGGAGCGAAAGATGAAGTGGTGGCAGTTGTGGATGTGGGAACCGCGGCTACGAGCGCTCCCGCGGCTTCCCCTCCACGAGACAAAAGAGACATTAAAGTCAACACAGAGTTATCTCTCCAGGCTCCATACCGACAGAAGCTGCCCAAAAAAGCTAAGAAGCCGCAGGCGACTGACAAGCAACAGAGGAACCCTACCTTCAAAAAACCTCTTAGCGTGACTCCACCAACTAAACACAAGAATGGCGCCAAAACAAACGGCACAATGGCCCCTTATCACATCAAGAAACTCAGCACCTTATCCCAAACAGGCTCTTGGTCAAGCGGTCACGACATGGAGACATCTTTTGAGAAGGGTTACAGGGGAGACTCCCGATTTGGGATATATAAAGACAGCGCATTATTCTTAAAGGAAATTGCTCTACCGGAGTTACCGGACATATCTCTCTACCCTGGCAGCATTGTCTCTAACAGACGGTCTATAAAGCAGCAATGTTGGGACAAACTAAAGCCAGCCTGAGGACTTCATGATATCAATATACACTGTTTTATATAGCTGGTTTTAAAAATGTTTTATTAATGTTTATCGATGTTCAGCATTACTGGGACTAACTAAAGCCAGTATGAGGACTTTCTAGTTTCGCTAAATGTTTGTTTACAATGTTGGTTTTAAAAATTGTTATATTCCTGTTTACTGATGCTTACACTTTATTGACTGTATAAGATGTTGCCTTTTTGCATATAATCTCAACTGCCCACATACATTCTCACAAAGTCACACTACATGGAAGCCTTAGATCTAAATAGAGAATAATGAGAGAGTGGAGGCTCAGCGAATGGGCTAGTATCCCTTATCGCTTCTATGTGTTTCTTGCGGGGTTTAAAAACCAGCCTGAATAATGCTTGATACTGTTATATATATATTATATCACTGTTTACTTAGGTTAGGTAATTGTTTCTTGTTTTAATAGGAGCTCTTCTTATAAAGAGCCTGTACGATTATAAGATTTTGGAGTGTGCTTGGGAGTTAGTATTCCTCTACTTGTATAATGCTCTGAATCACTTGGTTTCAAGCCCTCCTGCTGTTGTATTAAAAAGGATGTAGATAAGCTTTAAAAGTACACGCACACGGATATCTTGAAAGAAGCACAGTAATAGCATTAATACCCATTTATAATTTTATATGTTTCCTACGGGGTTCAGGGGGTGGCTCCTAGGGGGACATAACCTTGCATCTGAAAAAGGGAAATTTATTATGCACCTAGCCTCAGTTCTTGAAAGAGAAAAGATAGCAAGGTGGGTCATCCATGTGTGGTCTGCGGCCGGGACCGGAGATGGGGAGCCCAGTTTATTCTATAAAAAGGCAATACCAAGAGCTTAGCAATAACAAAAGGTTTTTAATTGTGTGTCGTGTGCTTTATGTATCAAGGTTTGTACCGTATTTCTATGACCAAGAGAGGGATGTATATCAACATATTAAGAGTATATGTTAACAGCCATCTAAGACATAAAAAAAAAAGAAAAAAAAAAAAAAACATGTTTATCTGCTTTACCAAGTTGTATAAGTTTACAAATGATAATTGCTTATCTTTGAGAGTGTTGTACTAATATAGTAACCAGTCCTGATTCCTGCATCCATCTTTTTACTTATTAGAAACGAGTAGTTTCTTTATATTTTGTTTATATTTTCATGTGATGCAGTTTGCTCCTATGTAAACTTTTATTTTTGTTTTATGCTGCACATTAACCCCTTTGGTATCTCTTTTAAGCTCTAGAACAGATCCAAAAGTGATCTGCATCACTGTTTTTGGGGACTAAAACAAAAAAAAAAAAAAGGAGGACTTTCAATATTGTTGCATGACTATAACCAGATATGTTATGTTTAACTGTTCTATTGCATTTACTATATAAAGTGTATATATCCCACTTCCTCAATAAAAATATTTAAAATAAAAAAATTAAAAAAATATTTAAAATAAAGCGAATATTAGATTTAAAAAAAAAAAAAACAACTCTTTTATGCACCGGTGTACATTACATGACATGTATATATATATATATATATAATAGCTAAAAGATACCGTCTAGTTCTTCAACAGTCTCTGTTAACCTAATCAGGGATATCAATAACATAAAGTTAGCATTGTGCCTATACATGCAGTGCTATCTGATAGTCCTCTGAGTCCCGTCTAATCTACTTGCTCAAGGTTAATGAGGAAAACAGGAGAAGATAGGGAAGAGGGTTATGGGAGTCATATAAAGAGAGGGAAAGGGAGAGATTAGGGAAGAGAGGAATTAAAAAAAAAAAAGGGGGGGGGTCAATTTCACTGAAGGGAATAATGTGTTTATAATATGTGTGTTGTCCCATGTCTTAATAGTGAGACTGTCGCAATCGTCCTGCAAGGCCTCATCCGATTTCACTTAATTTGGAACCAGTCCGACCATATGTGCCAGTAGTCCTCCAAGCGTTCCAAAGAGCTGTAGGCAAATTTTTCCATCTTGGCTAGGTAGTGTATCACTTCGCAAACATCAGATAATGTGGGTGGGTCAATTTGTTGAGGAGAAAAAAGTACTAGCGCTAACAGCATGGTCAGTGATCAAACAAATAAATGAGTAATTCTCAGAATAAACATGAGGGAGTGGTTACACCCAAAAAAAAAAGAATGAAAGGGAAAGTATATACTTTCCAAGTAAAATTAAAAAGTAACAATAATGTATATAAAATTGAATTTTCCGAGGGGCGGAGCCTAGCCACGCTGGAAGATGGCTGTTAGTTAGAAGGGCTCCCATCTCCTATACCAGTTTATAGCTCAATCCAAGGATGTGAAATACCCTTCCTACCCCTTCTCACTATTATCATATATAATATCTCCCTCTGATCGCAACGGTCACTTACCGGGCACAAGATTCAGCACGCAAGTTTGGGATCCCTTCTGTGGCCTAGCACGGCAGGGAGAGTTAAGCCTAATCATCCTCCGCTAAAATTTTTGAAGAACAGGCGCCAGCAGTTAAGCAGCCCTCCCACCGATCGCACCTATGATAGGTTTTGTGACACCTAAGAGGGGGAGAAACATCGGAGCCTACTGTACCGGATCTGAGTAACAAGCGCTCTAGACCGGGAGTTGCCGGAGCACTCACGGCCGCATTAAGCCCAGCTTTGAGGACACGCTGACTACCGGGTAAGGCCGCAACCATTTGTCTCTCACCGCTCAGCAAACACTGTTCACACACAAAGGGCTAGCTCCTGTACACAGAGTTAGGGTATTTGTTCTATTCTCCTCTATCACGAACAGCCCAGTGATATCCTATAGATCTAGTTGTTCCCAGGATCAGACCGGCCTCAGTCACAGTTAAAGACTGTATAGATTGTGACACTTTCAGTTACTCACGTAAAGATTCTAGTACAGGGATAAAACCCATGCAGCAATAAAACAGATGTATAATAAACACGCTTAAATCTCAGCAGCGACTTATAAAGTCTTATAAAGTTTTATTTGACCTCACTGCCATACCCTGGTGCAGCTCATAGGTAATGCCTTGTAAGAGACAGCAAAAAGGAGAAAAGGCCTCAACAACTAAGACCTTAAACCAATACTTAAAACCTAAGGAGCAATCTCCCACGTGTGTAAAGAATACGCCAGAAACATTGCCAAACATGTCTTCCTCTGCACGAATGGGCGACTCTGAGAATAGCCCATATGTTACCAAAAATGACCTTACACACCTATCATCTAAAGATGACATAAAAGTGGTATTGCACGAAATGCGAACACTTTTTGGAGATCTCAGGAAGGATCTCAGTGCGATTGACAGATGGGTGGTATCCCTAGAAGAAAATCGCAGTACACTACAAGCTGAGATACAGGCTAACACAACAAGCATTTCAGCACAAGATTGCAAGATCCAGGCCCTCTCTAACAAAATGGAGGACCTGGAGAACCTCTGCAGGCGGAACAATCTCAGGATAAGGGGTGTCTCTGAGTCAGTTTTACCCCCAGCAATAGAGGGGTACCTCCAAGCCCTCTTCAGAATAATAAAAAACAGCCCAGAAGCAGAAGACCTTCAAATAGAAAGAGCTCATAGGGCTATACGGCCGAGACCCCCCCCCAAAAGCACCCCCGAGAGACATAATAGTCAAATTTCTACGATATAAGGATAAAGAGGAACTTCTTCGCTATGCTAGGGACAAAGGCCCTATTACACACGTGGGGGAAGAAATCCAATAATTCTCTGACTTATCCCCTATAACATTGCAAAAAAGGAGGGAATTATCCCATATCACATCTATTTTAAAAACCAATAAAATTCACTACAAATGGGGATTTCCGGAATCGATCATAGCCACCTTTCACAACAGAACAGCAATCTTTAGGCCAGATTCGGACCCCGGTGCCTTTTACAAAGAACTCTCTCTTCCCTGGACCCCAGATGACGTCACCCATCACCAAGACCCTGCAACAACCTCTGGCAGCAAAGAGGGGAGATGAGATGTGGATCCCTTCCTGTTCTAACTTTGAAGATACAGAGGTACTTTTATCTCTATTATAGAGTTGGACACTTGGCTCAGAATGTTTGGATCACAACTTCAACTTCTGAGGTTAAAAGCTAAAACTATCACATACGATTTGACAACAGGCAATACCAACACCATATCACTAGGCAGTATGAAAAATGGACTTGGACCTGCTTAGCGCTGTATCCTTTTTGCTCCAGTTTGTTGTGTACATGAGTATTAAGGGTTATATGTTCCTTTTTGCTGAAGTCCACATGTCTTGGTGAGTGGTAAGATCATACCTTCGTGGAACTTCTCATAGGATAAAGACACTGTGGGCCCACCCTACCTAAGCAATTTTGTGCCCCTTTTTGTTCTAACAAAAGACTGTTATGCAACCAATAGTTTGCCTAAATGTTTTTTATGTTGTTGTTGTTCATATAGTTCATAATAGTTAAGTTGTTAGAGATTAACTCAGTTGCATTTATAAAGCTCCCATCTTATCTCACTGTTTTAAGTATAATGGATTGAGATTGCTGATGCATGTTACTGTTCCCCTCCTTACTTAAAACAAATGATGCTAGGCCAGACCCTTAGTGTAAGGCCTCTTCAAATTTTATAAGAGGGCTGTATATTCAGACGTATCTCTGCATTCTATATGGGAGACCTTTCCCACACAATAGAGTATTTTTAATTCCCCCTCATGACCTCTTCATAGGAGATCAATTCCCTTTACTAGTGAGAATCCCTTAACCTCCCCCCTCCCATTTTTGCACCCCCCCTTCACACCATCCCCTTATTCACGTCCTTTGATGTTTGAAGCTTACCTTATTCACTAAACTGGTAATAGAGATACTTCCCCCCGTTCTTGAATTTTGTTGGGTATACACTTTGTATTAGTTGTCTACATCTAAGCGTCCTAACTCCGCTTATAGTCTATAGGTAACATACAGGGAGTGCAGAATTATTAGGCAAGTTGTATTTTTGAGGATTAATTTTATTATTGAACAACAACCATGTTCTCAATGAACCCAAAAAACTCATTAATATCAAAGCTGAATAGTTTTGGAAGTAGTTTTTAGTTTGTTTTTAGTTATAGCTATTTTAGGGGGATATCTGTGTGTGCGGGTAACTATTACTGTGCATAATTATTAGGCAACTTAACAAAAAAAAATATATACCCATTTCAATTATTTATTTTTACCAGTGAAACCAATATAACATCTCAACATTCACAAATATACATTTCTGACATTCAAAAACAAAACAAAAACAAATCAGTGACCAATATAGCCACCTTTCTTTGCAAGGACACTCAAAAGCCTGCCATCCATGGATTCTGTCAGTGTTTTGATCTGTTCACCATCAACATTGCGTGCAGCAGCAACCACAGCCTCCCAGACACTGTTCAGAGAGGTGTACTGTTTTCCCTCCTTGTAAATCTCACATTTGATGATGGACCACAGGTTCTCAATGGGGTTCAGATCAGGTGAACAAGGAGGCCATGTCATTAGATTTTCTTCTTTTATACCCTTTCTTGCCAGCCACGCTGTGGAGTACTTGGACGCGTGTGATGGAGCATTGTCCTGCATGAAAATCATGTTTTTCTTGAAGGATGCAGACTTCTTCCTGTACCACTGCTTGAAGAAGGTGTCTTCCAGAAACTGGCAGTAGGACTGGGAGTTGAGCTTGACTCCATCCTCAACCCAAAAAGGCCCCACAAGCTCATCTTTGATGATACCAGCCCAAACCAGTACTCCACCTCCACCTTGCTGGCATCTGAGTCGGACTGGAGCTCTCTGCCCTTTACCAATCCAGCCATGGGCCCATCCATCTGGCCCATCAAGACTCACTCTCATTTCATCAGTCCATAAAACCTTAGAAAAATCAGTCTTGAGATATTTCTTGGCCCAGTCTTGACGTTTCAGCTTGTGTGTCTTGTTCAGTTGTGGTCGTCTTTCAGCCTTTCTTACCTTGGCCATGTCTCTGAGTATTGCACACCTTGTGCTTTTGGGCACTCCAGTGATGTTGCAGCTCTGAAATATGGCCAAACTGGTGGCAAGTGGCATCTTGGCAGCTGCACGCTTGACTTTTCTCAGTTCATGGGCAGTTATTTTGCGCCTTGGTTTTTCCACACGCTTCTTGCGACCCTGTTGACTATTTTGAATGAAACGCTTGATTGTTCGATGATCACGCTTCAGAAGCTTTGCAATTTTAAGAGTGCTGCATCCCTCTGCAAGATATCTCACTATTTTTGACTTTTCTGAGCCTGTCAAGTCCTTCTTTTGACCCATTTTGCCAAAGGAAAGGAAGTTGCCTAATAATTATGCACACCTGATATAGGGTGTTGATGTCATTAGACCACACCCCTTCTCATTACAGATATTCACATCACCTAATATGCTTAATTGGTAGTAGGCTTTCAAGCCTATACAGCTTGGAGTAAGACAACATGCATAAAGAGGATGATGTGGTCAAAATACTCATTTGCCTAATAATTCTGCACTCCCTGTATACCTGACTTTACTCTCCAACTTACTTCTAAATCTCTTTTCTCTTTTCTCTATCGTCTTCCAATACTTTCCTTTCTCTTTTCCTAATCCTCTCTCTCCTCCCTCTCTCCTCTCCCCCCCCTCTCCCTTTTTTTTTTTTTTTTTATAGGCTGAGAAGATGTCAACCAAACCTAGCAGGTTCCGAGATCACTCCTTCCAGCTAACTTCGGTGAATGTCAAGGGGTTAAATAGCCCAGGGAAAAGATCAATTGTCCTCAGGGAACTAAACAAACTTTATAGCCAAATTCTGATGCTACAGGAGACACGTTTCCTAAAAGGTAAGGAACCCCGATGGTCCCCATCACATTACCCTATAGCTTGCTTTGCTTCAGGGCCTTGCAAAAAAGGGGGAGTGGGAATACTGATCCACAAATCCCTTCCTTTCCAATTAGCGCAGACCATAAAAGACCCGGAAGGCCGCTATATCCTACTGCTTGGCTCTCTCTTTGGCCAGCAGCTCCCATTACTTAACATCTATGCCCCCAACAAGAGCCAGAACAAATTCTTCAAAAAGATATCCAATTTATTGCTTGACCATGCCAGGGGAGTGATCCTCTTAGCTGGAGACTTTAATATCTCCTTTGACCCCTCGATAGATGCCTCTAGAGGCTCCTCTAGCACACCTAGATCTGTTCTGAAATCTGTGAAGAACTCCCTACAGAGTCTATCACTTCACAATGTTTGGAGAACACTACACCCTTATGCGAAGGACTACACTTTCTTCTCCTCCCCCCATAATTGCTATACACGTATAGATCACACTAATGGTCTAACCCTTATCAATCAATGCCTCATAGGAAACATAACATGGTCAGACCACGCACCGGTCACATGCTCAGTTACATGGCCAGACCTGCCAATCACAGATAGAACATGGAGACTAGACGACACCTTGCTCACAAACCCCCTAATCCTTGAGGAGGCTAAGAGACACTTGACAGAATACTTTTCAGTAAATGTAAACACCACCTCCTCAGATCTATTAGAATGGGAAGCCCATAAACCGGTGATTCGGGGTTTATTTATCAAGCACAGAGCGAGGATTTCTAGGCAAACTAGAGAACTACATTCCACTCTGTTATCTAAAATCAACTCCATTGAAAAAGAACACAAACAGAATCCTAAAGACGGCATACTAACACAAGCACTCATGCAAGCTAGGAAAGACCTCAAACAATTCTTGACAGAGACACATCAACGTAAGGCTCTATATTTAAAACAATTTTATTATGAGGGCGGTAACAAACCAGGGAAAATCTTAGCACGGTCCCTCCGTAGGAAGCAACTGTCAGCTTATACCCACTCCTTAAAAACAAAAGATGGCCTTATCATACATGACAGTAAAACCATAGCGGCTACTTTCCGAGACTATTACAGCTCTCTATACAGTATTGACGACCCAAACAACTCATCTCATCTTCATGTCGATACAAATGACCTGACGACTAACATAGACAAATATTTCCAAAATCTAAATCTCCCTACTTTATCTGATGAGGCAAGAACACACTTAGAATCCCCTATCTCTGAGGATGAACTCCACCAGGCTATTAAGGACACCCCCTCGGGTAAAAGCCCTGGACCAGACGGATTCTCCTCTAAATATTATAAAATATTTAAAGATATTCTGTCCCCCCACCTCCTTAAACTTTTCAATAAACTAAGAGATAATCCCAGCCTGTCAAGGTCACTTCTAGAAGCCCACATCACAGTAATCCCCAAACCCGGTAAGGCTGCCACATGTCCAGAAAATTTCAGACCGATCTCCCTCATCAACACCGATATGAAGTTACTAGCCAAGATCCTTGCCAATCGGCTGAATAAATATCTACCTTTTTTAATTTCTACAGACCAGGTTGGCTTTGTCCCTGGGCGAGAAGCCCGTGACAACACCATCAAAGTCATACAGTTAATAAATCACGCTAAAATCACTAACACTCCCTTAGCCCTTTTCGCAACTGATGCGGAAAAGGCGTTTGACAGGGTGGGCTGGCCCTTCTTACGCAGAACAATGGAGGAAATGGGAATTTCGATTCCCTTTCTGAATATGTCCCTGGCACTATATTCCTTTCCAAACGCACGAATCAGAATTAATGGCACCTTGTCTGAATCCTTTAATATACACAATGGCACCAGACAAGGATTTCCCCTATCCCCTTTGCTCTTTGCCATAGCCATGGAAGCACTTGCGCAAAAAATCAGGAATAATCCAGGTATCAGGGGGGTGGTGGTGGGGGAGGTTGAACATAAGCAGGCTTTATATGCAGATGATGCTTTGTTCATGCTTACAGAACCCGAAATGTCGGTGCCAGAACTATTATCGGAGTTGGACTGTTATGGAAGAGTCTCTAACTTTCAATTAAACATCTCCAAGTCAGAAATACTGAACATTAACACTAATCCGAGGGTCATACTGGGGTTGAAAGATAGATTCAAGATCCCTATTGCTCGAAAAAAAATCAAATACCTAGGAATCTACCTGACCCCTTCAACACAAGACTTATTTAAATTTAATTATGCCAACCTAAAAAATATAATAATTAGGGACCTTTCATGGCTAGGGAGGATTGGAGTCTTAAAAATGAACATCCTCCCGAGATTTCTTTATCTGCTCCAGACTCTCCCTATCACAATTCCTGAGGCTTACATTACGCACCTTCAGAAGGCCTTTGAACAATTCATTTGGATTGGTTCCAAGCCAAGAATTCCGAAAAAAACTATGTTCCTACCTAGGGACAATGGAGGACTGGGTGTTCCACATCTCCAAGCCTATAAATACGCAGTAACGCTGCAACACATAGTTGAATGGGCTCATAACTCAGATAGCAAAGCTTGGATACAAATTGACAGGCACATTTTCAAACTCAACAATGTAGCAACACTAGCATGGACCACACCTACTAGACGACCCAAATCATTGCACTCTTATCACCTGATGGCGGGTATCCTCTGAGAGTGGGATAAGATATTGTCTTCCACAACGCACATATCCTCTAGAAACGCCCCCACTACCTCTATTATTGAGCACGTAGAATTGACATACCGACAATTAGGCTTCACCTCTAAACAACCTTACAATCTAAAGGTAGGGTCCATACATTATGCCACTGAAAATGGTAAATTTAAATCTCAAACAGAACTGAAAGACATTCACAGGGGGGTTTTCTCATCATGGATCCACTATCATCAAATGATACATTTTATCTCTCACAACAAACACAAAGCCGAGCTAGGAAGAAACACTACTCCTTTTGAAAAATGATGTCTAGCCCCGACCCCCCCAACCCATCTCATTTCAAAATTATATAAACTTGTCGAGGTCCCAGACTCATCGATCCTCCCCTCATACACACACTCTTGATGCAGAGACCTTGGTTGCGAAATAGACGAGGAACTTTGGCTGAAAGCTTTCAAACTAACCAAACAAGCATCTATCTCAGCAATGACGCAGGAAGTCCACCTGAAACTTTTGTGTAGGTGGTACTTGACCCCATCAAGGTTACATAAAATGTTCCCATTGCTACATAGTTAATGCTGGAGGGGTTGCGGGGAGGAGGGCTCCCTACACCACATATGATGGACGTGCCCTTTATTGGACGGATTCTGGAAGGGCGTTTTTTTCTGCCATCTCAGAGGTAGTCTCGGTTCGGGTTGATCCTGATATGAGAACTGCCTTGTTTCTCTCTATACCTAAATTGACTGGCCTTGGCAAAAAACCATTGATGTTGATAATGCTTACGGCAGCAAAAAAATTGATTCCTAAGCACTGGAAAACCAAAATAACACCTTCGCTGGAGGAGTGGAGGTCAGTGGTTTCAGAACTTTTGTCCTTGGAAAGATATCATTATCTCAAGACAAACAAATTAGAAACATATGAAATGATGAAATTGATTTGGACTGGCACAATCTAATTGGAAACAACTGAGATGTTTTTTTTTTTTTTTTTTTTGTTTGTTTTTTCCCCTCCTCCCCTCCCCTTATCCTTCTACTCTCCTGGCTTTCTATCTTCTTCTTCTTTCCTCTAGTTATGGAGAATTTTTCTTTAATCCTCTTTCAGTTTTAATCAAAAGTTAATCACTGTTTTTATGTTTTGTAAAATTTAAAAATGTCTAACTATTTGGGGTATAAATTCTATGTCATATTCACTGGAATTTCTTCACGAATTACCCAATTCTTATGTATGTGGTAATGACAATGGGAGTTTGCTCAATGTTAATCCTGTCTGTAACTTTCACTAATGTAAGTAATGAGTAAAAAAAAAAAAAAATTGAATTTTCCAGAGTCAATAGCAATAATGTATATAATATTGATTTTTCCACAGGTAATAGTAAAAGAGACAGATGTCAAAATATTAATAAAACTTCAATTTTTATTTAAAAGAGGGATAAAACCTCAATAGGACTGCACAGGAGGTGTCTGGTGTATAATGGATAATTTTAGATAACCTAGCTCTAAAGATGAGCTCGAACAAGCAAATTACAATAGGTAAGTGTAATAAAACTATCCTATACACTGGTGACTGCTAAATTATAAATAAGAGCGATATTGACAGTAGTAGCAGTGTGGTCACAGAGCTCTACTAGAGCTATGAATAATAGTAATACAGATAAAAATACATAAAATTACTAGCAGACTGGACGTCCAGTAAATAGTAAAATAGAACAGTTTAAAACCAATTATTACACAAGTAGTAGCTGCACATTAAATAAAAGTCTATCTGAAAGACTGGGAATAACCAAACGATTATCCGGTTATAAGGCAAGTTGTATACGATCAGCGAGAGTTGCTGGAAAATGTTAACAGTTCACTCTCGTATGCTGTTGATCTTGCTCTGCGAGTATTGGATCAATCAAGCATATGAGAGGGGTACCTGTAGATGGCCGGCGTAATATCCGTTGGTGGGGGCGGCTACCAGGAGCCGTGCACTCTCAACAGTAATCGAGTGCTGTGGGAAATCCCCTTGTTGGAACTCTAATCCTCTGGGTCTTTTTCCTCCTATCACATACCGCTTGCTTTACCGCTATCCTCTCTGATAGCGGGTGCGGTGCAGATTGCTGGAGCTGTTCCGGTTCCCTTGGCTGTGTGAGTGACGTATCCGCTTACGTCATAGGGGCTTACGTGCGGTCGTCAACAGCTGGGCTCAGGTTTGGACTGTATCCAAGAAGGGTCCGATTCAGATGCAGGGCTCACCAAACGTATTTTAATTCACGCTTGGGAAAACAAAGTTCTTTGCCTTTTGGTGATAGAGCAGTGGGCCAACTTCAACGCGTTTCCCCCCTTCCTTGGGGCTTTTTCAAGAAGTATTGGATGTTAGTCTTGGGTGCTATTAAATACCCCTCTTCTTATTTGTGATTGGTAGAGCTTAATAAGGGGTGTGGGTTTCTCCAGACTGTCTTCTTAAGGTGGTGCCGGTATTTTTCATAAAGACACAGTAGTAAAGGTCTTTACTTATAACTTGCACATAACATACATAGATTCATTTGTATCACATCTAGTCCATTCAATATAAACAGGAACAGATAGTATTTGTATCAGTGCCCTGTTTCCAGGCCCAGGCAATACAGAGCTTGGTTGCAGCAACTATGTAAATCACCAATTGCTTAGTATATTTAGGTAGCCCATCACCAAAGACATGAAAGAGAGCGCACCGAGGTGTCATTTCAATCTCTATATTCATGGAGTGTAGAAGCACTTTGACATCTCTCCAAAGTGCACCAATCTTTGGGCAGGTCCACCAGATATGAGCATCGGAGCCCAGCCCTCCACATGATCTCCAACACGTCGCCGGAGAACCAGCAAACATCCTGGACAGTCTAGTGGGAACTCTGTACCACCTTAACATGAGTTTTATGTACCCTTCAAAAATTGTCACGCAATGAATTGTTTTCTTTGTTAAGTTCACCGCGGCACTGAAATCTGAGTCTGAGACTCCCAACTCCAACTCCCTACACAACAACTTGAACTGTCCTGGGAGACCCATGGAATGGTCCTTTAACAGGGCCTTGTAATGAAATGTGAGAGGTTTATATGTTGCCAATCTGCCCAACCATCTCTCTTACCATCTAGAGTAAGGCCTAAGGCCTTGTGTATTAAATTGCCAAGAGCTCAGCAAACTGAGTATTCTGCAGCACTCAAAATAAAACTATAATGGGAGATCATCAAAAGAACCAAGGACCTGAGGGACCGTTAATAATTTGTTATTGAGGTACAACTGTTCAACCAAAGTGAATTGTTTGTCCATCCAGAATTCCACATGGATCTTAGGGAGTTTCCACATCAAACCTCATAATTGATGAATGGGGGAAGGATGCGGGGCAATCTCCGAGTGATGTCTAAGCATATGCCAAAGTCGAATGTTTTGCTGGATAATAGGGTTAGCTATTTCGTCAACAAGTGGTTTATAACTCGGGACCCACAAAGTAACTTGAAGGTCTAAACCAGCTGGTAAATACAATTATTCTAGCCTAAACCATCCCGGTTTCTCTATTCCTGGGCACCAAGCTGTAATCTGCGACAGTCTTGTTGCTTCATAGTATAAAAATATATTAGGTAAGGAAATTCCACCTTTTGAAAATTCTCTCTGAAGAGTTTTATGACTAATGCGTGGGGCCTTCTGCATCCAGACATATCTAGAGAAGATTTGATGAATATGTTATAGGATAACATGCGGGATATTCAAGGGTATACAGCGGAATAAGTACAGGGCTTTAGAAAATAAAGACATTTTTATTGTGGCCTCGCGACCCAGGCAAGAAATCTCTCTAAAATCCCATCTGTTAGTTAGCAATTTCAGTTCTGTGATTAAAGCATCAAAATAAATTTTTAACGTTTTATCCAAATCAGCACTCAAATGAATGCCTAAATGTCTTATAGACTCCCTAGACCATTGGAATTCATAGGTCTGTTGTAAGTCGGAAATCTGCTCCTGGGGCACATTAATACAATATGCTTCACTTTTGGTCATATTTATTTTATAGTGGCTAAACGTGCCGAAGTTCTCCAAAAAAGCAAACACCACTGGTACTGAAGAAGCAGGATTCATGAGAAGGAGAGTAACATCGTCCGCGTATAGGACAATCTTTTCTTGTCTAGTGCCCATAAGCAGACCCTCTATGTCAGGTGAATTTCAAATTGCTGTCGCCAGCGGCTCCATAGCAAGAGCAAATATCAGGGGAGACAGTACTTCCCATAGGTAATCCCATCTGACCCTGTCAAATGCTTTTTCAGCATCAAGTGACAGGGCCATCAGGGAAACCTCAGATCTCTTAGCTTCTGAGAAGACAGTGATCAAACGCCAGGTGTTGTCAGGGCCCTGACGACCTTTAACGAAATCCACCTGATCCACCTCGATCAGGGACGGTAGCATAGATGCCAATCTGTCTGCTATCAATTTAGAATATAGTTTTGTATCAGCATTGATTAGGGAGATTGGTCTAAAATTACAACAGTAGGAGGGATCTTTTCCCGGTTTAGGAATAGCAATTAGGGTTGCCTCCAGGAATTCTTCAAGAATCTGCCCTTTCGAGCTTATCTCATTGAACACCTGACACAACACTGGTCCGAGTTGTGTGTATAATTTTTTATAAAATTGGCCAGGGAACCCATCCGGGCCCGGGGATTTATTGTTCTTTAAGCGCTTGATCACCTGTCCTATCTCCAACTCAGTGAAAGGCTCTGTTAAGCTGTCACCCTCCTCTGCTAGTAATGAGGGTAATTGTAATCTCTCCAAAAAGGAAGAAATGTCCGTGGTCGTCGCCGATTCAGGCTTTTCGTAAGAATTTATGTTGTATAGCTGTTCGTAAAAGTCAGCGAAAGCCTTTCCTATATCTTCTGGTGCGTATAGTTTCCTCCCCTCATGATTAATGTATGGGATTCTAGAGGCCGCCGTCTGCTGTTTCAATTTGTTTGCTAACATTGAGCCCTTTTTAGTGCTCTTTTTTTTTTTTTTTAATGCAACCCTTTTCTACAATACAAGTAACTCCCACCCCCCAAAAAAAGCATATTGAAAAAAAAAACCTACTCTAAAAATTGCCCTAAAAAGGGCATTTTGTTGGGCATTGCCCATAGAAGGGCATTTGGTAGGGCAGTGCCCTAAATCTCTTTTGCTGCCCAAAACCCCCCAAAAACCCTTATTGTAAAAATAAAAAACCCCACCAAAAAAGCCTATTACTAAACCCCAAAGATGGTACTCTCTTAATTTGAATCCGGCTCTTAAATGATTGCCAAATGCAGTGCTCTTTTTCTTTTTCGGAGGATGTTGTCCATCTTTATCCCTGCAGCAGTGGACCCTCTGCACCCCGGCAGCGGTGGTTTATCTTGATCTCAGCGGAGGTCTTCTATATTCATCCATCTTCTTTTCTTCTTATCTTCTGATCTCTCGTCCACGTCCTCTTCATGCGGTTACCTGCATAGAATAGAATTAAAGCTTTTTCTATTGGCTGAATTGAATATGAAAATGTAAAACAGCCAATAGGAATGCAAGGGTATCCCTATATAAAGGAGGTACCTCACATTAAAAATTCAGTGTGCGGCGGGTGACCAAATAAAGAGGACGTCGGATGGAAGATCAGAAGATAAGAAAAAAAGAAGATGGGTGAAGATGGAAGACTGCTGCCAGGATGAAGATAGACAATCACCGCTACCAGGATGAAGATGGACCACGAACGTTGCGATAGAAGAGAAGCCCACAATTGGTGATTATGTAGAAGACAGAATCAAGTTTGGTGAGTACCATCTTTGTGGGTTTAGTGATAGGCTTTTTTTGGGTGGATTTTTTATTTTTAGGTTTTAGGTTCAGTTTTTTTTTTATTTTTGTTTAAAAAAATCTGTAATGGTAACTTTTTTAATGTAATGTTAAGTTTTTTTTAATAGAATGCTATTTGTTTTTTTGTTGTTTTTTTAGGTAATGCTAGGTTTATTTTTGTGGAAATTTAGGGGGTGTTTGGTTAGGGGTGTTAAGGGGGTTAGCTGGTTAGTACATACTTTGTAATGGTGGTTGTGGGGGTTTAGGGGTTAATAGTGTAGAGGGGTACTCTCTGAATGGGGTGTGGAGGTTTAGGGCTTAATAGTGTAGAGAGGTACTTTGCAATGGGGTGTGTGACAGTTTAGGGGTTAATAGTGTAGAGGAATACTTTGTGATGGGGTATGTGGCAGTTTAGGAGTTAATAGTATAGAGGGGAACTTTAACATGGGGTGTGGAAGTTTAGGGGTTAATAGTGTAGAGGGGTACTTTTCGATAATGTGTGTGGTGGTTTGGGGTTAATAGTGTAGAGTGGTACTTTGTGATGTGGGGGTGTGGCAATTTAGGAATTAATAGTGTATAGGGTTACTTTGCAATGGGGTGTGTGGCTGTTTAGGTGTTAATAGTGTTGTCTATTGCAACAGTTTTTTCTGGCCAAACTTACAGGTAGAATAAAAAGTTTCAGCGTTAAATGCAATTGCTTTTGAGCTATCACATTTACTTTCAACTTGTAATAAGAGCGGACATTGTCAATCAACTACGTCCATAGAAAATATGGGGAGCATAAATTTGTGCAAATGAATTCACAATAATTTAAACAGCATGCCACCTGTAATATAGATTTGAGCGTATAAAACACTGCAATCTTGTGATCTCGTTTACAATTATTGCACTAACGATAGCGTTCCTCTCGTAATCTAGTCCATTGTAAGATAAAAATATAACCCCAATTCCAAAAAAAATGGGACAGTATGGAAAATGCAAAAAAAACAATCAAAAGGAGTCATTTGAAAATTCAATTCACCCTGTACTATATTGAAAAAACATCATTAACACATTATTTGATGATTTTTTATTTTTTATAATTTTTATTAAGGTTCCCCAAGCAGTACACAGCTTACAAAGTACAATACAGGATATTCATGCATAAAATCAAACTGACATACAATAAGATATGTTTAACATCTCATCTTACCACAAACCTTAATAGAGGTTGTCAATATTCCTGTTTGATAGTACAACATAATAAGGCCTTCTAGCTGATAGTGGGAGCCCCTTTTGGACCCTTCCAACACCTAAAACCTATAGAAGGCAAATGGTAAATAGGGGACCATTTTGGATCCCATCCGGAGGTAGAACCTTATTTTAATATTTTTTGTTATGAAGAAAACCTGATTGGCCACTTATGGGCCATATACTTAGCTCTATAAATATACTTATGCAGAATTATTTTAAGATCCAGAATTTGTAAACATAAAGAAAGATTACAGTTGAGTACGAGAGTACAGGGTTACATAAGCAGGATATGTATGTCTTCAGAGCATATGACTTCATAAATACAAAATCCTCCTCTTCAAACTAATAATAAAGTGGCAATTGGTACACTGCTACATATAGAATAAAATCACTGAGACAATTCACATGAAGGAGCAATTATAATATACTATAAAGAAAAGTTATGGAACTCAAACTTATATGTAGTACTATACAAAATGTAGCGGGTGTAAATATTTTAACTGGCTCAAGTCTCACTGAGACCTGTATATAAATTTATATGATAGGAGTAGCTCAATTAGCCAGCAGGGGAAATACTAATTGCTTACTATTGTATAGATAACCCCCGCAGAATTTAAATCCACTTAAATATTTACCTAACAGGTGACACACTCATAAGCCCCTTTGTTGCACATTAAGCTAATATTAGCTTACAGCAATAAAAATAATATATAATAACAAATGGCCAATGAATATATACGGTAGGGTACTACTGTTTCTCTTCTGTAAAGAAACACAGTGCCATAGTCTAAAATGTATATATAGCTGACTCTCATAGGAAAAATCTTAAAGGAGTACATTATATATAATATAAAGGCAGAGTAGAATGTGACACATATTTAATGATGGCTAGTGGATTAAGTATTGAAGATTCCCAGCAATTATTCGCAAGTCCAGGATACTATGTATTTCGAATTCCCGTTCAGGTTCAATAGGAGGTAATTTCGAAGATAGCCGGGAATCCGATCTAGAGGACTTATAGGGTTTCAGCAAATTTACATGGAATGTAGGATTTATCTTATACTGAGTTGGTAAGTCGAGTGTAACAGTGTTGAGATTTACAATTTTCTTAACTGGAAAGGGATCAATAAAAAGTTTATTGAGTTTCTTAGTGGGAGTTGTCAATCTTACGTTTTTTGTGGACAACCACACCTTCTTAAATCATAGTAATGTTTATGTCTCTCTTGTGCAGTTTTCATATTTTCTGCTAGAAAGTTTCTGCAACTATGTTGGTTGTGTCATTAACAACTGGACAGTCACTTAAACGTTGTTCACTTAAGTGAAAGATCAGGTGATATCCATAGTTTGCAAAGAATGGTGTGGTCTTAATCGGTGTATGATATGAATTATTATGTGCAAACTCTGCGACAGATAGGAGTGAAGACCAATCATTTTGGTGTTGTGAAATGAAACATCTTAAGTATTCTTCTAGCCACTGATTAGTTCTCTCAGTTTGTCCGTTTGACTGTTGATGAAAGGATGTGCTGAGTCTACTTTCAATGTTAAGTGAAGTACAAAGATCTTTCCAAAGTTTTGAGGTAAATTGCGTACCTCTATCGGTAGTAATTGAAAGTGGTAATCCATGGAGTTTAATAACATTCGGCTAGATTAAGAGTTTTGCGTTATGGTGAAAAAGCAGCGTTATGGCTCTTTTTCACTACCGCTGGTATTACAGGTGTTGTAGGTATAGCTGTACCACACACCTTTTTGGCCATAATGCAACGTAACTACTGCACCTTTCAAAAACTCTTTTTTCAATGGGACTTCCACTGCGCCGGTATTACGAGTTTGCCTGCCTGGCCAAAAAGTGAGCGGTACAGCCAATAACTATAAGATCTGTACCGCCACCTGAAAGTCAGTAGCTGTACCATAAAACTCATAACTAATGTGTTACAATGTACACTAACACCCATATACTACCTATTAACCCCTAAACCGAGGCCTTCCCGCATTGCAAACACTATAATAAACATATTAACCCCTAAACCGCTGCACTCCCACATCGCAAACACTAGTTAAATATTATTAACCCCTAATCTGCTGCCCCCAATGTCGTTGCCACCTACATACACTTATTAACCCCTAATCTGCTGTCCCTAACATCGCCGCAACCTACATTACTGTTATTAACCCCTAATCTGTTGCCCCCAAAATCGCCGCTAGCTAACTACACTTATTAACCCCTAATCTGCTGCCCCTAATGTCGCCGCCACTATACTAAAGTTATTAACCCCTAAACCTAACCTTAAGTCTAACCCTAACCCTAACGTAACCCTAACCCTAACACCCACTAACTTTAACATAATTTAAATATTTCTAAATAAAAATTACTATTAATACCTAAATTATTCCTATTTAAAAATAAATAAATACTTACCTGTAAAATAAACCCTAAGCTAGCTACAATATAACTAATAGTTACATTGTAGCTATCTTAGGTTTTATTTTTATTTCACAGTTAAGTTTGTATTTATTTTAACTAGGTTGATTAGTTAGTAAATAGTTATTAACTATTTACTAACTACCTAGTAAAAATAAATACAAATTTACCTGTAAAATAAAACCTAAGCTGTCTTACAGTTAAACCTAACATTACACTAAAATTAAATAAGTTAAATTAAAAAAATACATTTATCTATATTACAAAAAAATAATAAACACTAAATTGCACAAAATAAAAAAAGAAATTATCAAAAAAAATGAATTAATCCTAATCTAATAGCCCTATCAAAATAAAAAAGCCCCCCAAAATAACAAAACCCCTAGCCTACACTAAACTGCCAATAGCCTTTAAAAGGGCCTTTGCGGGGCATTGCCCCCAAAAAAATACATACAACCACCCCAACAGTAAAACCCACTACCCACACAACCAACCCCCGCCAAATAAAAACCTACCTAAAAAACCTAAGCTCCCCATTGCCCTGAAAAGGGCATTTGGTTTGGCATTGCCCTTAAAAGGGCATTTAGCTCTTTTACGGTGCCCAAACCCCTAATATAAAAATAAAACCCAACCAATAAATGCTTAAAAAAAACTAACACTAACCCCCGAAGATCCACTTACAGTTTTTGAAGACCGGACATCCATCCTCATCCAGCCGGGAGAAGTCTTCATCCAAGCGGCAAGAAGTCCTCAACGAAGCTGGGAGAAGTCTTCATCCAAGCAGCAAGAAGTCGTCCTCCAGGCAGGCAGACGTCTTCATCCAGACGGCATCTTCTATCTTCATCCTTCCGATGCGGAGCGGCTCCATCTTCAAGACATCCGGCACGGATCATCCTCTTCATACGGTCCCAGCCGTACACTGAAGGTTCCCTTTAAGGGATGTCATCCAAGATGGCGTCCCTTGAATTCCAATTGGCAGATTAGGGGTTAATAAGTATAATGTAGGTGTCAGCTATGTTAGGGTGGCAGATTAGGGGTGTTTAGACTCAGGGTTTATGTTAGGCTGTTAGGTGTAAACGTACATTTTGTTTCCCCATAGACATCAATGGGGCTGCGTTACGGAGCTTTACGCTATGTGATTGCAGGTGTTAGGTTTTTTTTAGCCGGCTCTCCCCATTGATGTCTATGGGGAAATTGTGCACATGCACGTCAAAGCAGCTCAAAGCAGCAGTGGTATTTGTGTGCGGTATAGAGCTCAACGCTGCCATATTGCCCACAAACGCCGGCTTTTTGCAAACCTGTAATAGCAGCGCTATTAAAGGTGAGCGGTGGAGATAACTTGCAAGTTAGTAGCGAGCCACTCATAACACAAAACTCGTAATCTGGCTGAATGTTAATTAATAATGTAGCTGTTTCCAAAGAAGTGGGTAATTTATGATACGGAATGAAGTGGGTCATTTTAGTGAATAAATCAACTACCACTAGGATAGTATTTTTATTGTTTGAAGAAGGTAATTCAACAATGAAATCTGCTGCAATATGTGACCAGGGTCTTTCCGGTATTGGTAAGGATAAAAGATAACCAACTAGTTTGGTTTTTGCAAGTTTACAGGTTGCACAAACTTCACACTCCTGAATATATTGTTGTACATGACACTTCATCTTTGGCCATCAGTAAGTTCTTTTTAGTAATTTCAAAGTTCTTTGAATTTGATATGTTATGCCTGTTCTTTTAAAAAAGGTAACTAATTTAGTGAACACTGGATCACAACTGCAGATGATACAGTTAATTTTTACAGATTTTTTTAAAACATAGGCAGAGATCAACAATATTATGTATCCACAGATATAGAATGAGTTCAAGTGGAAATGACCATCAGAGAATAAAAAGTTTACCTTTGTAATGCCTTGAAATGGAGCTCTGTCAGATCTAGATCAGTGACTGGTGGGTGTGGCTTAAGTCTGAGATTTTACTTGTTATTAAAGGGACTGTCTACAACAAAATGTATTTAAAAAGATAGATAATCCCTTTAAAACCCATTCCCCGTTTTTGCATAACCAACACAATTATATTAATATGCTTTTTACCTCTGTGATTACCTTGTATCTAAGCCTCTGCAGACAGCCTCCTTATCTAAGTGCTTTTGACAGACATGCGGTGTAGTCAATCAGTGAAGACTCCCAAATAACTTCACGGGAGTGAGCACAATGTTATCTATATGACACACATGAACTAACACTTTCTAACTGTGAAAAACTTTCAAAATGCTCTGAGCTAAGAGGTGGTTTTCAACGGTTTAGAAATCAGTTTGAGCTCTGCTAGGCTTAGCTTTTCAAAAATACCACCAAGGGAACAAAGCAAATTTGATGATAAAAGTAAAATGGAAAGTTGTTTAAAATTGCATCCCCTAGAGAGGGTTCCGGTGGAGGAGGAGGAGCAAGCACGTGCTGCTGAGCTACCTGCTGAGCTACCTGCTGAGCTACCTGCTTCAGCCCTACAGCTGCTGGCGGTTGTTTTCGCGCCATACCCCAGTCCAGGGGATAGCTAACGGGTTAGCCAAGACAACGCACCTGAACCTGAACAGCGATAAACTCCATCCCGCTGTTATTGCAAGAAGGGAGGTGATATCCCCCCAAACAGACGAACCGAGGCCAACTGGCTTACCCAGCACTCTTAACCAACTACTCTGAATAAAAGACACAATTTGCCGGGTAAACTTAAGCCCCCACTACCTCTTCAAAAGGCATAGAAAATAACCCAGGAGAAACCCCTTTACCTTGGAAGATCCCTTTTGCTCCTCTGCCCAGCTAAGGACAGAATTTAACATTAGACGGCAACAACTGAGGCCGCATCTGTTGCAGCACGTACCTCATTTCCTATTGCCGAAGTCTGCTTTCAGCAAGCTCTCCGGACTGCGTCTATCCATCACACACTGCTCTCCCCCTTTCCGCCACGAACTGAGCAGAGGCGCGGCTGGGTCCTAATCCAACAGAGGACCAACTGCATCAAAGTCAGTACAGACGGGCCCACCCACCGCTGTGGCTGAACTCTTTCTCACCCCTCCCGCCAGCGTGCCCGGCATCACGGAACTCACACTGCGGAGTGATACTGAATCCTACATGTCTCCCTGAGGTGGCCCTCCCCTTGAGACTCCTCGTTGGATCCTTGGCTGCAGCGCAGATCACCCCACCCCTCTCCCACCGGTGCTGCGTGAGAGGGACTGGAGTAAGCGCTATCTGGAGGGCTAGGAACGAAGGAAAAAGCCCCTGCACGTAGGAAGCCTGCCTCTTGTTTCTCTTCCCTCTCTCCCACCGCTGCTGCGTGAGGGAGGGAGAGATAAATAGCTGCCGGAGGTCAAGACAAGGCAGAGGCACCTAAAGCTGCGGGAGCTGCATCTGCAGGTCTCAGGTAGGAGAGACATTCACCGTATATTCAAGAACCCCATCCTCCAGGGCAAGATAGAATACGGGGTACAGCTGGCAAGGAGAGGTGAGTTAACTATACACCCCTAAAGACTTATCATTGTGCACCTTAAACTGAATGGGCTGCCTGGGTGAAGTTGGGGGAGCAGACAGGGATATCATAATCTTCTCCCAATACTAATATCAAGCATTTCCTTACCAAAGTCATAAAAGGGGGAAGGTAAAAGGGGACAGAAGAAGAAAGGAAGGGAAAGGAGGGGAAGGGCTGAGCAGCCCTATATTACTCACATTGCACTGAATTGGACGGACCACAGCGGATCACGGTCCACCTAAATAAGAGCTCTATCTCCCAGACTATCTGTAAACTTTACTAACATCGGCTTGAACTCTGGTAAAGGCTAAAAGAATAGGGGGAGAGGAGGAGGAAAGGAGAAGGGAAGAGGAAAGAGTTAGTTGCTTTACATCTAATGAACATGCTACTAACGTTGATTGCTTATTTTCTGGCTGACAGATTAACAGCTGCTTTCACCACGAAAAATCTGCTATTAAACTAATATGGACATTTATGCTTATCTTGCTCGCAGAATAACAACCTAACTGCTGGACATTTCATCTCCTAACATATTGTTTAAATGCATACCTTAAATTTATAAGCTTTAAGGAAAATTTAACACACCGCATATTCTGTTCTTATTGTTTAGGATTTAAGTTACTCTTTCTTTCTTCTTTTTTTTTTCTTCTTCTCTGCAACTAACAATTTCTTCTAACTGTGTTTCTCTTGTGGCACACGAGTAATTTGATTTTGTTGTCTAGGCAGATACGCTGTCCCAAGATTAATTGGCCTAATCTCACACTCAGAGATTTGAAAAACCAGGACATAGGTTTCCCTTCACTTAAAATATATCTAAATGCCCAGTAATATTAGATTTTAGCTGTAAAGGTAAGAAAGGTCTAATACAACAAAAAAAATAAGAGAACTATAATCTATACCTACTCACTTTGATTAGGGGAACCTAATGATATTAAAGTAAACCTGAGTTCTTTTTTCTTTTTTTTTTTTTTTGCTTAGTAACTGGACCTAATTTAATCAGGGACCAGTAGAGAATTATTTAACTCTTAGAGAAGGGTTTGGTTCTCTTGTCTCTAAGCTACACGCCATAGGCTCTCTGACTGGTATGGGGACCCTTAATTATAGGAAGCTACACACATCACTTCACTAAAACCAAGGGTGCTAACATATAAATCCCCCCCTTTTTTTTTTTTTTTTTTTTTTTTTTTTTTTCCCCATCCTTCACTTTCCTCACTCCCTCCCCTAAACCCCCTCACTCACTTGTCCCTCACATCCCTACCCCTTCCAATAAAATCACGAATGTTTTGCAGCACAGCATAAGTTATTAATTGATCATCACTCACACTATTATCACGTCTTATGGACAAATTCCTCCACAGCCACTCCCGGACTCCCCCACCAGCCATGACAGCTAAAGCAAGAGATAGAAGAAATAAAAATAGTACAGAGCTATCCACAGAGGAACAATCAACCCCTACCAATCCCTTACACTTAAGCGAAACATTTAACATGCAGGCCCTGGTGACAAACATTGCAGAAGCTTTAAATCCTAAATTTGATGCCCTTAGGGCAGAGATCAAACAAGAAATTGTATCACTATCGCAAGAACTGAGACACTTCACTAACAGGATTAGTGAAGTGGAACAAAGGGTCTCTGATCTTGAGGATCTCACACTTACTCATAGTGCAAGCATAGATGCCACCGCAACTAGTCTGTCCAAAATGCAAACCAAAATTGAAGACCTAGAAAATAGGGCCAGAAGGAATAACATCCGCATTATTGGCATACCTGAGGGGAAACAGCCTGAGAATCTAAATTTATTTATCACAGATACTTTAGTACAGTTACTTAAAATCCCTCCTAGCAATGCTCAAATAGTGGTAGAAAGGGCCCATAGAATAGGGAGGATGCAGGTTGATAATAGGGGCAATAATAGACCTAGGCCAGTAATAGCTAAATTGCTCAATTTCACTGATAAGGTAACCCTTCTCCAACATTTTCGTAAAAATCAGCCCATCATGTTTAAAGAGAACAAGATTCTCCTATTTCAAGACTATTCAGCAGAGACGTCAGTGAGGAGAAGAAATATTGCTCCAATCTGCTCTAAATTTATTCAGCAGGGTTATCAGGCCTTAATTATGTACCCATCTAAACTTAAAGTTTTTGCCAGAGGAGGAACTCACCTTTTTGAAGGTGCACAAGAGGCAGAAAGATTCTTAAATCAATTAAGCTCTAGTGAGTAAACCGAACAGATATCAAGGATTCACTGTCATTGTTTTTACCTTTTTTTTTTTTTTTAAGGTAATGCTGACAGCGGAACTAGTTCAAAATAGCGTAGGTGTCTTGCGGGGGGTTTCTTTTTTTCTTTTTTTTTTTTTTCTCCTTAGTACCAATTTCATGTATCTATTTACTAAATTAAATGCTTAATTTTAAAATAGTATCTTGGAACGTAGGAGGTATCACCACTCCTATAAAGAGGAAGTCAATCATTTCTCATTTAAGGAAAATGAATACAGAAATAGCTTTCCTCCAGGAAACGCATCTTACCCTAGAAGAAGTATTGAAGTTAAAAACATCATGGGTTAAGGAAGTGTTCGCCACTTCAGGACAGGGGAGAAAGAGAGGGGTAGCCATCTTGGTGGGGAAAAAGATCAATTCAGAAATTCTGCATGTTGGGACAGACCCAGAGGGGAGATCAGTGATTTTAAAAATAAAAATTGATAATCGTGTGTTCACAATGTGTAATGTTTATGCACCTAACACTCTTGATCCAGAGTTCTGGAATCAATTACAGACAGAGATACTCTCTGTACTAGAGGGTAACCTTATTCTCGCAGGAGATTTCAACATGGCTCCACAGTGTCCACTTGACAGGCTGAGACAAAACACAAAACAGAAAAAACATAAAAAAGACAACTTGGAATCTAAAATTTTCACTAGGCTTATGCAAAACTTAGGTGTTAGGGACATATGGAGGATGCAAAATCCCGATGTTAGAGAATATTCTTGCCTATCTAAAGCCCATAAAACATTATCAAGGATCGATCTCTTTTTGATAGACGAAAGACTCTGCACATTCGAGGTTAAGGCAAAAATCCTTCCTATATGTATATCTGATCATGGGCCAATATCTTTAGATCTCCAAGATAAACAGCCTAAGTTCAAGTTAAATCGCTTCTTCTTCCCCTCTCACTTAGCATCAGACATGAAATTCAAGAACTGGCTAAGAGCTAAATTTAATGACTACGACCTCTGCAACTCAGATTATAGAGATCGTCCTGCCATATATTGGGAGGCAGCAAAGGCTGTAATAAGAGGTGAAATTATAGCGTATATGGCCATATTAAATAAAAAAAGGCAACAAAGAGATAAGGAATTAACGCATGCAGTTATAAACGCATATAATAGATTCCTTCTTGACTCTAACCCTGCAAATTGGACCAAGTATATCAGAGCAAAAAGCAATAAAGACGATTTTTTGCTATACAGAGAAACCCAGAATGAACTAAAACTACAGTCCAAATTATATAAATATGGCAATAAATCTGGGAAACTCCTAGCTAGACTGGTCAAAAGCGAGAAAAAATCTTCGCTAATCGAAAAACTGGTGCTAGAAGGGAAGGAAGTATTTAAGCATGAAGAAATAGCGCAAGAAATGGAAAAATATTATCAGGAACTCTATTCATCCAGATACTCAGATTCACCTCGAGCAGAGGACTTTTGGAGCAAAATATCAATCCCCAAGCTATCTATTGACATAGCCGAAGCTATCAATATGCAAATCACAGAGGAAGAAATTAAAAAAACAATTTCTGACCTTGCTCTGAACAAAACTCCTGGGCCAGATGGGTTACCCAATGAGCTATACAAAATACTATCTTCTGAAATATCAACCCATCTTTGTAAATATTATAATTCTATCTATATTAAGGGAGAAGAGATGACAAAACTTTTTACATCCTCCTACACAACCCTAATACTTAAAAGTGGAAAGGATCCAACTTCAAGGGGGTCTTATAGACCAATTGCTCTATTAAATTCTGATTACAAGATTTTCACATCAATCATTGCTCAAAGGTTACAAAAAATACTAGGTGGCATCATTCATAAAGACCAAGCTGGTTTCTTAAATGCTCGAAATTCTGCAGCAAAAATTAGAGAGATCTTGGTAACATCAGAATATCTTTTTAATGTTGGGGAGGAGGGGAGAAGAGGGGGAAGGACCCCACCAGATCTAGCGGTCATCTCGGTTGATGCCGAGAAGGCCTTCGATTCCGTTCACTACGACCATCTTCTCACTTCATTAGTGAAGTTTGGCTTCACAGGTAGTTTCCTTCACTTTATCAAAAATCTTTATAAACAGCCTTATACAAGGCTAATCGTAAATAACTTGTTGTCATCCCAGATAGTACTGGGTAGGGGGACCCGTCAGGGCTGCCCCCTCTCTCCTCTCCTCTTCAACATCTGCATTGAACCTTTGGCAACTGCGATCAGGCAACAATTAGAAGGTATTAAAATACAGGATTATGAAATAAAGTTAGCCCTATATGCAGATGACATTCTTATATATCTATCAAACAGTAAAAAAAATCTTCCTAAATTACTACAAATCATTGATCAATTTGGGTCCTTTTCTGGATATAAAGTAAATACTACAAAGTCAGAATTACTCTGGCTTAAAAAAAACAGTTCCTCTTCCAGTAATATTCCCTTCCGATTAGTAAAAGACTCATTTAAATATTTGGGTATCCACATCCCGAGTGATCCCAAAGATCTTTATAAGCTTAACATCCTACCAATTATATCAATATTCAGGGAAAAGCTCAGAAACTGGGAGAGTTTGCCACTCTCCATTTCTGGACGGATAGCACTTTTTAAGATGGTCCTCTTTCCAAAACTGTTATACGTTCTACAGAACACGGCGATAATGCTTTTGGACAGGGACATACGAGTAATTAATAGCTTACTTCGGAGGTTCATTTGGCAAAAAGTAAGACCCAGAATCTCCTTGACCAAATTGTCATCCTCTAAAGCTTGTGGAGGCTTTGCATTGCCAGACATAAAGTTTTATAATCTGGCATTCTTAGCTCGAATAACGGCGGATTGGATCTGTTCCAGAGACTATGTCCTGAACAACAAATTAGAAGAGAAAATTTGCTATCCATACACACCTATAGCTCTCCTACATTGTGAACTTAAAGAGTGGCCAGTTAATATTAGAGCACTTAAAATGTTCTCAAATCCCCTGAGGGCCTGGAAGAAAATAGGAAAGATCCTTGATTTTAACTGTCAGATATCTCAATATTTACCGTTAATAGGTAATCCTAAATTTCAGGCAGGCATAGACTCAGCGGTGTTTAAACATTGGCACGTATCAGGATTAAACAGACTTATACAATTCGTGGATCAAGAGAGAAAATGTATTATAGCATTTGATGAACTTAAAACTAACTTTAATCTTTCAAACAAGGATTTCTTTGCCTATCTACAGGTAAGGCACTACATCACAGATACTATGAGACCAATTAACTGGCGATGTGACCTGGGTAGGCTGGAGCTCTGGCTGACTCTGGTAAGGAGCGGGTTAATGTCAATTACCCCATGCTACCATCTACTGGGGGAAGGCAAAGGGGAACATCTCCTTGGAAAACTAACCCAAGCTTGGAGCTTGGTCTTGCCACAAGAGCACATTGACAGCCAACTCATAAAAACCTCTATTAGTAGAGTATCTCAGGCCACAATCTCAGCCACCTGGAGAGAGGCTCATCTAAAACTTTTACATAAATATTATTATACCCCTGAGAAAGCATTTAAGTTCAATAATCTAAATTTTGACAAATGCCCTAAGTGTTACATGGAGGCCGCAGACTTGAGACACATGATCTGGGATTATCCACTGATTAGACAATGCTGGTATAAAGTTGAATTCTGGGCAAGAACGTCACTTAAAATCTCCCCTCTGGGTCTTTCACTGCTTCAGGTCATATTCTGTTTAAATAATCCAGAAGAACATAGCCCTAATGGAAAGTTAATTACCATAATTATTTTGGCAGTTAGGTATTTAATCTTCAAGAAGTGGAAGTTAAGAAACTTACCAACAGTACCAGAGATTAAACATTTTCTTAAAAAGCAATGCATTATAGAGCAGCGAGACACCAATATTGATAAGGAATCGGATATTCAGTCCTTCTTTAATAAGTGGGCACCATTTATTAAATCCCTTACACCACCAGAAATTGATCAAGTAATATTTCCTTTTCAAAACTCAGAACTGGTACTTCTGGGATTATGGTAAAAGCAAGACACATTATCTTTTCTCTTTCTCCTGGTACGATACAGGAGAATCTTTTTGTTCTTTTTATCTTTATATATAAATATATATACCCCTTTTTTTTTTTTTTTTTTTTTTTTTTTTCTCTTCTTTTCTTTCTTTTTCCCCCTCGCAAGACTAACCTTGAACACGTTGATATTATCATCACCTGAGATAGCTTAGGATCTTATCTACAAGACATGACTCACAATGTAACTCTCCAGGGATGACGATATATGCTCAGAGGAGGGGGGGGGGGGGGGAGAGGGGAAGATTGCTTCTGGCCCTGTTCCTGGCCATAGTTGTGATACTGATATTGATGTTTTTGTTGGGGGGAGGGGAGGGAGGGGAAAAAATGGGGATAAAATATACTCCATCAGAGAAATTATAATCATTTAGGATTGACAGAATGGAATTTAAATCATAGTATTCTTATTCTATTTCTTTTTTTATTTTTTCTTTATTTTTTCTCTTTTTCTTTCTTTGCTTGCTGATGTTTCTTTGACGGTTTATTCTTTGTTTTGGAAATTATCGAAAATGTATAAATCTGTTGGAGTTTAATAAAGATGATTTAAAAAAAAAAATTGCATCCCCTATCTGAATCATGAAAGTTTAGTTTTGACTTTACTGTCCCTTTAATTAAATTGAAATGCCACAACAAGCAAGGAAAGCTATGAACAATAACCAGGAGTTAGCTGGAGAGACTTATTGAATGTGAGAAACAAAACTGTAGGTAAATTTTATCTGAGATGTCACTGAAGTGGGAGTGTCTGGTGAAACTCTTTTCTAAGAGCCATATATTTTAAAGTTATTGCAGATCTTTGTTAACATCTGCAAAAGGATGTTTGAAGTTTGTCTTTCCTCCTTAGAAGGGTTTTAATCCTGGGGCATAAGATAGTTGCGCTGTGAAAATGTTTGTAACAGCGTTCTGACACAAACAGGTGCTGCAGATACTGTGAGAGAGTGAAATCCACAAAATATATTTGATAGTTCCAAAAGTCAAATATATTTGATTTTATATCCACAAGTTCTTGCTTAGGATGGATGTACACTGTAATCCAAAAGGTGACTGCAGGTAACAGGTTTGTAACTGTTAATTTTCCCAAATTAGCTGAGTATAGATTAGGAGAATGACCTGCAAGGTTTGCAAGCCTATACACACAAATTACTGAGCACCTGTGGAAAGGTGAGTCAGACTTTTATTGTGAGGAAACAGAAAAAAAGGGCAGGAGAGAAAATTTAAGTAACAGTACATGATGCACCTATGACATATCCCCCATGTCAAGGAAGCTGCCCAGCAGCTGCCGGTCTATCCGGATTGCGCCTATGAAAAAGGGATACTAGTCTAGGAGCATGAATGTGCATGGATGGTTCCCACAAATCCTCTTCTGGACCATAACCCTTCCAATGGACCAGGTATTGTAAGGAGCCTCTATAAAGTCTGGAGTCCATTATGCTGTGAAACTTGTATTCTTCATCCTGCAAGGTTATCTGGGATGGTGGTTGTGGGAGAATTTGAGCTTGGGTTGGCAAATAAGGCTTCAACAATGAGACATGAAATGTGGGATGAATTTTGTAAGAGGATGGAAGGTCTAGAGTAACGGCATTTTCGTTAACCACTTTAAGAATATGGAAAGGGCCTATATAAAGTCCATATCGTTTCTTGCAAGAAGTCTTTATCTTTACATTTTTGGTTGAAAGCCAAACTTTATCACCAGGTTTGTATGTTGGTGCCGGACGTCTCTTGGAATCATAATAATGTTTATACTGTGTTTGAGCATGCTTTATGTTTTCTTTTAAGTGAGAGAAAATTTCCACTAAGGTGTTGGTAGTATTATTTACTTGAGGACAGGTTGTATCAACCCAAGGTAATAGATGAAAGTTGGTGTGATACCCGTAATTAGAGTAGAAAGGAGTACACTTAGTTGATGCATTGATGGTATTATTGTATGCATACTCTGCCATGGGTAAACAAATGGACCAGTTTTCTTGTTGGAACGAGCAGTAGCACCTGAGATACTGCTTAAGCCATTGATTTACCCTTTCGGTTTGTCCGTTTGTTTGGGGATGGAAAGCGGTACTGTAGCGATGGTTTATCTTTAATGCATTACATAATTCTCTCCAGAAACGGGAGGTGAACTGGGTTCCCCTATTCGATACTATCGTTGTGGGTAAACCATGTAACTTTACAATATGAGAGAGGAAAAGGTGTGCTGTTTATGCTGAAGTAGGGAGTTTGTGATAGGGTATGATAGTGTGATAGTGTGACATTTTTGTTAGTAAATCGACAATAACTAAGATGGTTGTAAATCTATTTGAGACAGGTAAGTCGACAATGAAATCCATGCTGATCATTTTCCATGGTCTTTCTGGTATGGGTAGGGGTATCAGAAAACCATATGTTTTTTTCCTTTCATATTTAGAAACCGCACAGGTTTGGCAAGATTGTATATAGCTTTGGACAGTTTGATGTAGAGATGGCCACCAGTAAGATCTCTTGATGAGCTTGAGTGCCTTATGTAATCCAGGATGTCCTGCCAAGGAGGAATCATGGTGATCACTAATCAGAGTAGCACAAAGTGAAGTTGGAATATACAATCTATCTTTATAATAGTATAGACCAGTTTCATCTTGATGTAACAATTTTAGAGGTTTGTCAGTATCCTCAGAAAGCTTTTTTTTTAGAAGTTGATTAAAGGTATGAGTTAAACCTAAATATCAAAGGGAATTATAGTGGATGGTTCTTTAACAGGAATAGGTTTTTCAACTTTTCGGGAGAGAGCATCCACCTTACCATTTTTACTTCCTGGCCTGCATGAGATATGATAGTTTCCATCATACTTGGCGTCCGTATAGGGTTTTACTGGTTTTTAAGTATTGTAGATTTTTATGATCTGTTAAAATTAAAATTGGGATTTCAGTTCCCTCATGTAGGTGACACCAATGCTCCAATGATGACTTTATAGCTAGGAGCTCTTTTTCCCCTATCGGGTAGTTTAATTCAGCAGGAGACATCAGTCTGCAAATATAGGAACAATTCTTGATAATTTTTTGATAATAATTTGCAAAACCTAGAAAATGTTGTACATCTTTTTTGGATGTAGGGGTAGGCCAATCCTTGATAGCTTTGACTTTATCATCTTGCATTTTGATTCCAGTAGGGGATATATGATAACCAAGAAAAGACAATTGTGTAACATGAAAAAGGCATTTTTCAGGTTTGGCAAATAGTTGGTGGGGTTTGAGTCTAGATAAGATCCATCTGACATGTTTTTTTATGTTCTTTAAGTGTATTTGAATAAATAAGGATGCCGTCAAGGTATATGACTATGCAGACATCAAGTAGGTCCCTGAAAACGTCATTTATAAAACGTTGAAAAGTGGTGGGGGCGTTACAGAGCCCAAATGGCATAACCAGATATTCGAATAACCCATATCTGGTCCTGAAAGTGGTCAGCCATTTGTCTCCTTCTCTGATGCATACTAAATTGTACGCCCCCCTTAGATTGAGTTTAGTTAAAATCTTTGCTTGACGAAGACGTTCGATCAACTCAGGTATGAGGGGAAGTGGGTACCTGTTTATTATAGTCCTTTTATTGAGATCACGATAGTCAATGATGGGTCTGAGACTATTGTCTTAATTTTATACAAAAACATCCCAGCTCCAGCTGGTGAGGTAGAGGTTCTAATGAAACCTTTTCTTAAATTCTCGTCAATGTAGATCTTGAGATGATCTAATTCGGGCTGAGATAACGGGTATATATGACCATATGGTATGAAAGATCTTGGTTGTAATTCTATTGGACAGTTGTAAATACGGTGTGGTGGGAGAGATTCTGCCTCTTTTTTACAAAAGACTTGATTAAAATCAAGATATTCCCTAGGAATTATATTCTCTGCTACTGTCATAAGTGGTATGGAATGAATACAGGTAGTTCGACAATATTCAGATTTGAATTGAATTTTATTATCTGGCCAATTTATGTTAGGTTGATGTTTCCTGAACCATTGTAATCCAAATACAATTGGAAAAATTGGTAAAGAAAGTACATTGAATTAAATGAATTCTCTGTAGTTGGGGAACTGGGTTCCCCTATTCGATACTATCGTTGTGGGTAAACCATGTAGCTTTACAATATGAGAGAGGAAAAGGTGTGCTGTTTATGCTGAAGTAGGGAGTTTGTGATAGGGTATGAAGTGTGACATTTTTGTTAGTAAATCTACAATAACTAAGATGGTTGTAAATCTATTTGAGACAGGTAAGTCGACAATAAAATCCATGCTGATCATTTTCCATGGTCTTTCTGGTATGGGTAGGGGTATCAGAAAACCATATGGTTTTTTTCCTATCATATTTAGAAACCGCACAGGTTTGGCAAGATTGTATATAGCTTTGGACAGTTTGATGTAGAGATGGCCACCAGTAAGATCTCTTGATGAGCTTGAGTGCCTTATGTAATCCAGGATGTCCTGCCAAGGAGGAATCATGGTGATCACTAATCAGAGTAGCACAAAGTGAAGTTGGAATATACAATCTATCTTTATAATAGTATAGACCAGTTTCATCTTGATATAACAATTTTAGAGGTTTGTCAGTATCCTCAGAAAGCTTTTGTTTTAGAAGTTGATTAAAGGTATGAGTTAAACCTAAATACCAATCAAAGGGAATTATAGTGGATGGTTCTTTAACAGGAATAGGTTTTTCAACTTTTCGGGAGAGAGCATCCACCTTACCATTTTTACTTCCTGGCCTGCATGAGATATGATAGTTTAACCTAGAAAAATATAGATTCCATCATACTTGGCGTCCGTATAGGGTTTTACTGGTTTTTAAGTATTGTAGATTTTTATGATCTGTTAAAATTAAAATTGGGATTTCAGTTCCCTCATGTAGGTGACACCAATGCTCCAATGATGACTTTATAGCTAGGAGCTCTTTTTCCCCTATCGGGTAGTTTAATTCAGCAGGAGACATCAGTCTAGAGAAGAAAGCAACTGCATGGATCCTTAGGAGTTATACATTGGGACAATATAGAACCAATTGCGTATTCAGACGCATCTACCTAAAGAATAAACTGCAAGGCTGGATCTGGGAAACGTAGAATGGGTGCTTCAGTAAACTTCAGTTTCAAATCTTCGAATACCCTTTGGGCACTTGTATTCCAATTAAAAATAGTGAATTTACTGGTCAAATTGTTAAGAGGTTTGCAAATATAGGAACAATTCTTGATAATTTTTTGATAATAATTTGCAAAACCTAGAAAATGTTGTACATCTTTTTTGGATGTAGGGGTAGGCCAATCCTTGATAGATTTGACTTTATCATCTTGCATTTTGATTCCAGTAGGGGATATATGATAACCAAGAAAAGACAATTGTGTAACATGAAAAAGGCATTTTTCAGGTTTGGCAAATAGTTGGTGGGGTTTGAGTCTAGATAAGATCCATCTGACATGTTTTTTTATGTTCTTTAAGTGTATTTGAATAAATAAGGATGCCGTCAAGGTATATGACTATGCAGACATCAAGTAGGTCCCTGAAAACGTCATTTATAAAACGTTGAAAAGTGGTGGGGGCGTTACAGAGCCCAAATGGCATAACCAGATATTCGAATAACCCATATATGGTCCTGAAAGTGGTCAGCCATTTGTCTCCTTCTCTGATGCATACTAAATTGTACGCCCCCCTTAGATTGAGCTTAGTTAAAATCTTTGCTTGACGAAGACGTTCGATCAACTCAGGTATGAGGGGAAGTGGGTACCTGTTTATTATAGTCCTTTTATTGAGATCACGATAGTCAATGATGGGTCTGAGACTATTGTCTTAATTTTATACAAAAACATCCCAGCTCCAGCTGGTGAGGTAGAGGTTCTAATGAAACCTTTTCTTAAATTCTCGTCAATGTAGATCTTGAGATGATCTAATTCGGGCTGAGATAACGGGTATATATGACCATATGGTATGAAAGATCTTGGTTGTAATTCTATTTGACAGTTGTAAATACGGTGTGGTGGGAGAGATTCTGCTTCTCTTTTACTGAACACATCTCTGAAATCTTCATACTCAGAAGGTAATTCCAATTCAGGTGATAGCAAGATGGTTGAATGAGGATAACATGTTTCCTTGCAGTATTGGTAATTTAGATCGACCTTAAGATCTTTCCATGAGATGACAGGTTGGTGTAATTGTAGCCAATTTAATCCTAGAACTACTGAAAATAAGGGTGATGGTAAAACGTCAAAAGATATGTATTCTACATGCCCAGAGGTGGTTTTAACCAATGAAGGTATGGTTTGATGTATTATAGGACCTGCCTTAATAAATGTACCATCAATGACTCTAATACACACATGAGCAGTTTTCACCACAAGTGGAATTTTATTTAACTTAACAAGTGAACAATCTATGAAATTCCCATATTCCCCAGAGTCTATGATAGCTTCAACTTGATGTAGGTGATGATCCCACTGTAGGGAGAGAGATAGACTACAATAAGTAACATTCTTAAGTCAAACAATCAAAAACTTGGTGGGACTTACTTTTCTTTTGAGCTAGAAGGGTTGGACAATCCTTTACTGCATGGTTTGGGGAGGTGCAATACATACATAGATTTTTAATCCTTCAGCGGTTCCGCTCTTCCGGTTGTAGTGGGCCTTTAGTAAAACCTATCTCCATGGATTCGGTAACTTGCTTCGGTTGGTATGTAGAGGTATTCCTGTAGGGAGTCTCACAATTCTGTCTTTCAGATCTTCTTTCTCTGATCCTTCTATTTGGACTGATAAGCTAATCAATCCCTCCAATGTTTTAGGCATTTCAGTACGCGCTAATTCATCTTTCAGTGTCTCTGACAGACCTATCCTATATTGGTTTCTTAAAGCTATTTGACTCCATTCCAAATCCTTGGCAAGATGTTTAAATTCGGTGAAGTAATCCTCAACAGGTCTTTTCCCTTGTTTTAAGATTCTCATTTTTGCTTCAGCTGTCATTTGTCTATTAGTATCCTCATATAGAAATCCCATCTCAGTTAAAAAGTCCTCCAATGATGTTAAAATAGCATCATCATTCTCTAGAAAATAATCAGCCCAAATCTTGGGTTCGCCCCTGAGATAAGATATGACTGTCATTACTTTTGTTATTTTATTGCAATATGTTCTTGGTTTGAGAGAGAAAAATAGTTTGCAAGAATTTTTAAATTGACTATATTGACCTCTGTCTCCAGAAAATCTTTTAGGTATACTAACTTGTGGTTCTGGAGGTGAGTCTGGGACAACAGATTTTGATGCAGATAAATATTTTATTATGCCTAATACATTGTCATTGTGCACTTTAAGTTCTCTTAAGCCTTGGGTGAGTTGATCTACCATTTGTGACAGATTGACATCAAATGTAGGGAGATCTGCTGGATCCATCTTTCTTTTAACTGGCTCAGTAATATGTTATGTTATGCCTGTTCTTTTAAACAGGTAACTAATTTAGTGAACACTGGATCACAACTGCAGATGATACAGTTAATTTATACAGATTTTTTTATAACATAGGCAGAGATCAACAAGATTATGTATCCACAGATATAGAATGAGTTCAAGTGGAAATGACCATCAGAGAATAAAAAGTTTACCTTTGTGATGCCTTGGAATGGAGCTCTGTCGATCTGGATCAGTGACTGGTGGGTGTGGCTTAAGTCCGAGATTTTACTTGTTATTAATTAAATTGAAATGCCACAACAAGCAAGGAAAGCTATGAACAATAACCAGGAGTTAGATGGAGAGACATATTGAATGTGAGAAACAAAACTGTAGGTACATTTTAGCCTCAGAGTTTCTGTGATGTCACTGAAGTGGGAGTGTCCGGTGAAACTCTTTTCTAAGAGCCATATATTTTAAAGTTATTGCAGATCTTTGTTAACATCTGCAAAAGGATGTTTGAAGTTTGTCTTTCCTCCTTAGAAGGGTTTTAATCCTGGGGCAAAAGATAGTTGCACTGTGAAAATGTTTGTAACAGCGTTCTGACACAAACAGGTGATGCAGATACTGTGAGAGAGTGAAATCCACAAAATATATTTGATAGTTAAAAAAGTCAAATATATTTGATTTTATATCCACAAGTTCTTGCTTAGGATGGATGTACACTGTAATCCAAAAGGTGACTGCAGGTAACAGGTTTGTAACTGTTAATTTTCCCAAATTAGCTGAGTATAGATTAGGAGAATGACCTGCAAGGTTTGCAAGCCTATACACACAAATTACTGAGCACCTGTGGAAAGGTGAGTCAGACTTTTATTGTGAGGAAACAGAAAAAAAAAGGGCAGGAGAGAAAATTTAAGTAACAGTACATGATGCACCTATGACATATCCCCCATGTCAAGGAAGCTGCCCAGCAGCTGCTTGTCTATCCGGATTGCGCTCATGAAAAAGGGATACTAGTCTAGGAGCATGAATGTGCATGGATGGTTCCCACGAATCCTCTTCTGGACCATAACCCTTCCAATAGACCAGGTATTGTAAGGAGCCTCTATAAAGTCTGGAGTAATCCAAAAGGTGAATGCAGGTAACAGGTTTGTAACTGTTAATTTTTCCAAATTAGCTGAGTATAGATTAGGAGAATGACTGGCAAGGTTTGTCAGCCTATGCACACAAATTACTGAGCACCAGGGGAAAGGTGAGTCAGACTTTTATTGTGAAAAAACAGGGAAAAAAAAGGGCAGGAGAAAAAATTAAAGGAACAGTACATGATACACCTATGACAGTATTCCTGGATGTCTGGCTAGTACTGAATCATGTACACTGTTTAATATATTGTTTCTGTTATTAGGTGGAATGTAGAGGTTCTTCCCATAGTAGTATAAACCATCAGTTTCCATCATTCCCTATAATCAACTATAGGGCGTAAGCTTTGATATTTATTTCTTACAAAGAATATTTCTGCTCCTGCAGGTGATGTTGATGGTCTAATAAACCCTTTATGCAAATTTTCGTTACTATAGTTTTTTAATTCAATCAGTTCTGGTTCTGATAAAGGGAAAATATGCCCGTAAGGAATATCAGAACCTGGTAGAAGATCAATAGGGCAGTCATACACACGATGTGGTGGTGGACTTTCTGCCTCTTTTTTACAAAAGACTTGATTAAAATCAAGATATTCCCTAGGAATTATATTCTCTGCTACTGTCATAAGTGGTATGGAATGAATACAGGTAGTTCGACAATATTCAGATTTGAATTGAATTTTATTATCTGGCCAATTTATGTTAGGTTGATGTTTCCTCAACCATTGTAATCCAAATACAATTGGAAAAATTGGTAAAGAAAGTACATTGAATTAAATGAATTCTCTGTAGTTGTTTTTAGTAGCAACAAGTAAAGGAATTGTCTCATGAGTAATAGGACCTGAATCAAGTTGTTTTCCGTCAATAAGACGCACTAACACTGGTTTAGTTTTTTTTTATTAGTGTAATTTTATTTTTATTCACAATTGTGGAATCAATATAACACACATAGGCCTCTAGTTATGAAGCCGTCTACTTAGCTGCATTCCCCGGCAAAATACGCTGGCCTAAGCTCGCCTACCATCGCCGCTGCGGATCTGAATACGTTCGCGAAAGTTATCAAAAAAGCTGTCAAGAAGCCGCGCACCAAGTACGGCTTCTTCACAGCTTTTTTGATAGCCTGTCACTAAGCACCCACACTAAACTACATTGTTTTACCCCCTAAACCGCCGCTCCCGGAGCCCCCCGCACTTAAATAAAGTTATTACCCCCTAAACCGCCAATCCTGGACCCCGCCACAACTATAATAAATGTATTAACCCCTAAACCGCCGCTCCCGGACCCCGCCGCCACCTACATTATACCTATTAACCGCTATCCTGCCCCCCACTACACCGCCGCCATCTATATTCAAGTTATTAACCCCTATCCTGCAGATCCCGGACCCCGCCGCAACTAAATAAATTGTTTAACCCCTAAACCGCCACACCCGGAGCCCACCGCCATCTATATTAAAGTTATTAACCCCTATCCTGCCCCCCACTACACCACCACAATCTACATTACAAAGTTCAAGGGTATATTCACCCTAAAGAGGTGCGCTCAGGGGTTAGTGATGAAAAAGTCTGAAAAGTCCAAAAAAGGAGGCAGCTCTTCCGATGTGGGTGCAATCGATACAGAGACCTAGAACAGGAAACAAGAAGGTGCCAAAATAGGGTGATATCGTCGGTGCAGTTCAAATAAACTGAGGTGGACAGAGTAATACTCACAAGCGAGGCGGCACTATGGCGTGCCTGAAATTGCAGACCGGGACCTCACAGTCTCTTGGTAGACCACACAAGGCAGCAGCAGTTCCCAGCAGAGAACGTGATCAGTGCAACCAATCAGGATCCAATCTGGATACACACCTTCCCCTCTATACTCCAATTGTCAGGATGATTGCGAGGGGGTGTGCAATGGTAAAGAGCGACAATATGAACTACGATCGCTCACAAAATGGGATAAAATGTTTGTGGAAAGAGGGGAGACCAGCTCCAGCAGGATACAAATAAAGCAATTTTATTAAAATGTTTAAAAACATGCTCAAACAGACCTGCTGCTTATGTACCTCCTCTATCCAATCAAATTGCATTTTTCATTTACTCACCCTTCATAGGGCGGCTACACATAATTATCTTAACCATTAGTATTCTGTATACCAGTTCGAAATACAATCATCTTAATAAACCAATATTTATCTAAACACTCAGCATGCATCATATTTGATTTATTGAATACTTATCTCTATGTTAACATATCTTTTTATATTATATGATTAAAATGCTAAGTGTGATATTTAATGTTTGATGGGAACATTTGAAAGATATATCAGCCAATAGAATGCGAGCTCAATCCGATTGGCTGATTGGATCAACCAATTGGATTGAACTTCAATCTGATTGGCTGATTGAATCAGCCAATCAGATTTTTCCTACCTTAATTCCGATTGGCTGATAGAATCCTATCAGCCAATCGGAATTTGAGGGACCCCATCTTGGATGACGTCCCTTAAAGGAACCGTCATTCATCGTTAGTCCGTCAGGGAAGGCGGATGTTCCGCGTCGGCGGTCTGAAGATGGAGCCAGAAGAAAGAATATAGAAGATGCCGCTTGGAGGAAGACATCGCCCGGATGGAAGACCTCTTCTTTGCCGCTTGGATCAAGACATCGCCCGGATGGAGGACCTCTTCTTTGCCGCTTGGATCAAGACTTTGCCTGGATGGAGGACCACATCGCCCGGATTGGATGAAGAATTCGGCTTGGGTGGGTGAAGATGGCTCAAGGTAGGGTGATCTTCAGGGGGTTAGTGTTAGTTTTTTTTAAGTGGGGGTTGGATGGGTTAGAGTAGGAGTATGTGGGTGGTGGGTTTTAATGTTGGGGGGGTTGTATTTTTTTCAGGTAAAAGAGCTGATTACTTTGGGGCAATGCCCCGAAAAAAGCCCTTTTAACTGATAAAAGAGCTGGTTACTTGGTAATTTAGAATAGGGTAGGGCATTTTTTTATTTTGGGGGGCTTTATTATTTTATTAGGGGGCTTAGATTAGGTGTAATTAGCTTAAACTTCTTGTAATTCTTTTTTATTTTCTGTAATTTAGTGTTTGGCTTTTTTTGTACTATAGTTTATTTTATTTTATTTAATTTTAGGTAATTGTAGGTAATTTATTTAATTAATTTAATGATAGTGTAGTGTAAGGTTTAATTGTAACTTAGGTTAGGATTTATTTTACAGGTAATTTTGTAAGTATTTTAGCTAGGTAGCTATTAAATAGTTATTAACTATTAACTACCTAGTCAAAATAAATACAAAGTTGCCTGCAAAATAAAAATAAATCCTAAAATATCTACAATGTAATTATTAATTATATTGTAGCTATCTTATGGTTTATTTTATAGGTAAGTATTTAGTTTTAAATAGGAATAATTTAGTTAATACGAGTAAGTTTTATTTAGATTTATTAAAATAATATTAAAGTTAGGGGGGTGTTAGTGTTAGACTTAGGTTTAGGGGTTAATAAGTTTAATATAGGTGGTGGCGGGGTCCGGGAGCAGCGGTTTCGGGGTTAATGAGTTTAATGTAGGTTACGGCGGTGTAGTGGGGGGAAGGATAGGGGTTAATTATTTTAATATAGGTGGTGGCGGGGTCCGGGAGAGGCGGTTTAGGGGTTAAACAATTTATTTAGTTGTGGCGGGGTCCGGGATCTGCAGGATAGGGGTTAATAACTTTATGTAGGTGGGGGGTATAGGGGGCGGCAGATTAGGGGTTAATATATATAATGTAGGTGGACGCGGGGTCCGGGAGTGGCGGTTTAGGGGGTAATAAATTTATTTATTTGCGGCGGTGTAGAGGGGCAGATTAAGGGTGTTTAGACTCGGGGTTCATGTTAGGGTGTTAGGTGCAGACGTTACCATAGGAATCAATGGGATATCGGGCAGCAGCGAACATGAGCTTTTGCTATGGTCAGACTCCCATTGACTCCTATGGGATCCGCTGCCTCCAGGGCGGCAGATTGAAATCCAGGTACGCTGGCCTGGAATAGTGGCGAGCGTACCTGGTAGTAGTTTGATAACTACTACTACTAAAAGTAGTCAGATTTTGCCGAACTTGCGTTCGGGAACATCTGTAGTGACATAACCATCGATCTGTGTCGGACTGAGTCTGGCGGATCAAAGCTTACGTCACTATATTCTACTTTTGCCGGGCAGTAGATGTTGATAACTAAGGTGAATCAGCGTGTGGAATTCCAGCGTATTTGTGGTTGACGGCTTGATAACTAGACCCCATTAGCTCCAGAATCTATTACAGAGTCAAAATGATGTTGTTGTTGTTCCCACTGTAGAGATAGGAAGTACACAGTAAGTTAACTGATTATTTGTTAATGAAATTGTAGTTCCTTCAAAATGTTCCTTACCCTTTTTGGTTTTCTTTAGAAAAGGACAAGAGGAAACTTTATACTCTTTTGATGCACAGTACATGCATAACCGATTAGATCTTCTTCTTAACTTTTCATCAGGTGTGAGGGGACACCTGATAACTCCAATGTCCATAGGTTCATCGCTATTTTTTATATGTTGTAAGGTCGATCTATATTCACTGGTTTTTGTTGGGGTGTCATGTGGGAATTTTTCTTGCTTCCTTTCTCTAATTCTATGATCAATTTTAATCACTAAAGACATTAGTTGTTCTAAGCTTTCTGGAATATCTATCCTTTCCAACTCATCCTTTATAGCTTCGGATAGTCCCAATCTGGACTGATTACGTAAAGATATTTGATTCCATTCAGAATCTTTCTGCCACATCTTAAATTCTGATATGTAAATCCTTTTTGGTTGTTTTAAAGCTCTTAGTTTGTTCTCAGCAGTCAGCTGTTTATGAGGATCTTTGTAGAGTGCTGATAGAGCCTTAAAAAATTCTTCTGAAGAATTTAATATGGGGTCATTTTCCTCATATAAACTATCTGCCCAAGCTCTGGGCTCTCCCCTTAAATATGAAATAGTAGTCCGAACTTTAGTTTTTTCATTACAAAACGTTTTGGGTTTGAGAGTAAAAAATAATGTGCAGGCATTATAAAATTGTCTGTACTGTTTTCTATCTCCTGAAAAATTTTCAGGTGGACTGACAGGAGGTTCACTAATGTTATCAGTGTGTGAGGGTGCTGTGCTTAAACCTTCTTTGATAATATTTTTTAGAGTTTGTTTTTCGACTTGTAAGTCTCTTAATACCTGATTGAGCTGATCTACTTTCTGGCCTAAAGGCATAACATAGTTCGATAGCTCTATAGGGTCCATCTTTATTTTTAGGCGGCTTGGTATTTCCTGTAACAACCCAAAAAATGAACAAGTTTTTATGCTCTGTAACCTTTTAGTTAGTTTTATATTCAGATGAGAATATGCTTGTCTATTTAAATGATGTATTAATGATGAACCATTCAAGCAAATGAAGCTGTGTTTCATTACAAGGTTATGTACCTTTAAAATGTACTAGGCTGCTATACCTTAACAACCTAGTTTCATCTAGTAGGTAAATTAATATAGTTTGTCCTTTAGCTTCAAGTCCTATTAACTGTGGGGTTTAGGTAAAGGATAATTCTTAAGTATATACATGTATAAAACTTTCAGTACTGATGTAATATAATGTGATATGAGTTTGGTAGATATATACAGTAACATAAAGATAATGGAAAGGAATGGCTCACCGAGATACAATGTCAAAAGGATATCAATACAAACAACTTTGCGTGAGAAGAAGAGATGTCAAACACTGGGAAGAGCTGAACATTGAAGAGGATTCAAATGTCTGCCAGCGAACACACAGCAGTGGCGGTAGCGTTTCTGTGATGTCGAAGAACTCAGAAGTGCAGAGAGCAGCTGGTGGTGACGTCACCGGTAACGGAGAGCAGCTCCAGTAGGTAGAAAGCTACAGATAGTAGCTAGAGACAAGTAGATAATATAGCAAAATGAAAGTGGCAGGTGAAAAGACTGGAGACAAAACTGGAACAAAAAGTCACCAAACAATCACCAGGTAATTCAGAGTAGAAGTTCTAGAGTATACTATAAAGAGAATGGCTGGATACTTTGTGGGAAACAAACAGAATACCAAGCAAAGTATTCTGGGAGAAGCAGGTTTTTATGGGAAGAAAATGACTAGCTCTTAAAGAGACAGAGGATGTGACAGTGGGTAATCGATGTGGTATATTATAAATGGAATGGAATTATACTATATATCATGAGTGATATAATGACAGAGCATGTGGATTGGTACAGTGTGTGAGGGTGCAATGTGATAAGTGATTTATGACACTTTAATACAGCAGGTTCTGGTGGGGTATTATAAGAGGGTTCTGCCTGGGCATTATAAGGGGCACAAACAGTAATAATGGAGATTGGTAAAATAAGGATAAGTTATGGACCTGTTTCCATATTTCCAGCATAATTTCATGATCTTATTTTTTTCAATTATTAGTATCCAATAAATAAGTACCAATATTAAAATAGAGAATATAAACAAGGATGGATATTAAATCTTATTGACTGCTTCTCTGCAAAAGATGGCTATAGTACAGTCTTTAATGGCAGACAATCTGTTTATTATATATATATATATATATATATATATATATATGTGTGTGTGTGTGTGTATTTATAATATATATAAGAGTACACACACACACACACATATATATACGGTAACACTGTATACGAGTATCGCTCCATCTATAGATGCATACTAGACGATATCCGATATAGAGGCCAGCAGTGACACAGCGATCAGGTAGATGAACTGGTCTCCATGCAGACGCACTTGTTCACTTGTTAGCAGTGAACAAGTGCGTATGCGCACGAAACGCGTCTGCATGGAGACTAGTTCATCTACTTGATCGCTGTGTCACTGCTGGCCTCTATATTGGATATTGTCTAGTATGTCCGTTTTTTACTTTTTGGAATAAAGCTTGGAATTTTTATGAATATCGCTGCTTGGAGAGTCTGTATCTTTTTCTTCATATCCTGACCTGAAGCCTGCATCTATAGATTGAGCGCTACTCGTATACAGTTTTACCGCATATTTCCTTTGCTTGGGGCGTGTGCAGCAGTTTTGCCCGGAGCAGCAGCCAATCCGCTGGCCGTAAACAGGGGTGTGTCCCCGCCCACTCTCCATGGCGTCGGTGCTGGATCCATTCACCGGACTTATCTCTAGAGCGCTGACAACAGTGAATTGAAACTATACACACATATATATATATATATGTATATATATATATATATATATATATACTGTATATATGTACACACATAAACACACACACATACACACACATTAGACATGTGCGATTCATTTCGGATTGATTCGGAAAATCGGAAAATTCGGTAAATTCAGAGATTCGGATCGATTCAAATTTCCGAATTAAAATACTGCCGAATATACCGAATGAATTGGAATTAGCTGCTGAATCTACCAAATAAATCCGAATTAGCTCGGTAAATTCGGCATTCCCCAATAGGAAACAATGGGGCAGTTTCGGCTGAAAAAAAACCTAACACCTGCAAAAAAGCAGCGTTCAGCTTTTAACGCAGCCCCTTTGTTTCCTATGGGGAAACACTAAGTCTACACCTAACACCCTAACATGAACCCCGAGTCTAAACACCCCTAACCTTATACTTATTAACCCCTAACATGCCGCCCCCGCTATCACTGACACCTGCATTATACTATTAACCCCTAATCTTCCGCTCCGGACACCGCCGCCACCTACATTATCCCTATGAACCCCTAATCTGCTGCCCCCAACATCGCAGACACCTACATTATATTATTAACCCCTAATCTGCCCCCCACAACATCGCCGCAACCTAACTACAAGTATTAACCTCTAATCTGCCGACCGGACCTCGCCGCTACTATAATAAATGTATTAATCCCTAAACCGCCGCACTCCCGTCTCGCAAACACTATAATAAATTTTATTAACCCCTAATCTGCCCCCCCAATGTCGCCGCAACCTAACTACAAGTATTAACCCCTAATCTGCCGACCGGAAACCGCCGCCACCTACATTATAAATATGAACCCCTAATCTGCTGTCCTTAACATCGCCGACACCTATATTATATTTATTAACCCCTAATCTGCCCCCCCCAATGTCGCTGCAACCTAACTACAAGTATTAACCCCTAATCTGCCGACCGGACATCGCCGCCACTATAATAAATGTATTAACCCCTAAACCGCCGCACTCCCGCCTCGCAAACACTATAATAAATTTCATTAACCCCTAATCTGCCCCCCCCAAAGTCGCCACAACCTAACTACAAGTATTAACCCCTAATCTGCTGACCGAACATCGCCGCCATTATAATAAATGTATTAACCCCTAAACTGCTGCAATCGCGCCTCACAAACACTATAATAAATTGTATTAACCCCTAATCTGCCCTCCCTAACACCGCCGCCACCTACCTACAATTATTAACCCCTTATCTCCCGCCCCCAACGTCGCCGCTACTATAATAAAGTTATTAACCCCTAAACCTAAGTCTAACCCTAACACTAACACCACCCTAAGTTAAATATAATTTAAAAAAAATGAAATAAATTTACTATAATTAAATAAATTATTTCTATTTAAAACTAAATACTTACCTGTAAAATAAACCCTTATATAGCTACAATATAACTAATAGTTACATTGTAGGTTTTTTAGGATTTATATTTATTTTACAGGCAACTTTGCATTTATTTTAACTAGGTACAATAGTTATTAAATAGTTATTAACTATTTAATAACTACCTAGCTAAAATAATTACAAATTTACCTGTAAAATAAATCCTAACCTAAGTTACAATTACACCTAACACTACACTATCATTAAATTAATTAAATAAATTAATCCTATTTAAAACTAAATACTTACCTGTAAAATAAACCCTAATATATCTACAATATAACTAATAGTTACATTGTAGCTATTTTAGGATTTATATTTATTTTACAGGTAACTTTGTATTTATTTTAACTAGGTACAATAGCTATTAAATAGTTAATAACTATTTAATAGCTACCTAGTTAAAATAATTACAAAATTACCTGTAAAATAAATCCTAACCTAAGTTACAATTAAACCTAACACTACACTATCATTAAATAAATTAAATAAATTAACTACAAGTACCTACAATTAAATGCAATTAAATAAACTAAACTAAAGTACAAAAAAACAAACACTAAATTACAAAAAAATAAAAAAAATAGTACAAGAATTTTAATCTAATTACACCTAATCTAAGCCCCCTAATAAAAAAAAGCCCCCCAAAATAAAAAAAATTCCCTACCCTATTCTAAAATACAAAAGTAATCAGCTTTTTTTACCAGCCCTTAAAAGGGCTTTTTGCGGGGACTTGCCCCAAAGTAATCAGCTCTTTTACCTGAAAATAAAATACTATACCCCCCCAACATTACAACCCACCACCCACATACCCCTACTCTAACCCACCCAAACCCCCCTTAAAAACCTAACACTACCCCCCTGAAGATCTTCCTACCTTGAGTCGTCTTCACCCAGCCGGGCCGAAGTCTTCATCCGATGGGGCAGAAGAGGACATCCAGACCGGCAGAAGTCTTCATCCAAGCGGGGCAAGAAGAGGTCTTCCATCCATCAGAAGTCTTCATCCAGGCGGAATCTTCTATCTTCATCCATCCGGAGCGGAGTGGCAGCATCCTGAAGACATCTGACGCGGATCATCCTTTTCTTTCTTGATCCGAAGACTAAATGATGGTACCTTTAAGTGACGTCATACAAGTTGGCATCCCTTGAATTCCGATTGGCTGATAGGATTCTATCAGGATTCTATCAGCCAATCGGAATTAAGGTAGGAAAAATCTGATTGGCTGATTCAATCAGCCAATCAGATTGACCTCGCATTCTATTGGCTGATCGGAACATTGAATCAGCCAATCAGATTTTCCTACTTTAATTCCGATTGGCTGATAGAATCCTATTCAAGGGATGCCATCTTGGATGATTCAATCAGCCAATCAGATCGAAGTTCAATCCGATTGGCTGATCCAATCAGCCAATCAGATTGACCTCGCATTCTATTGGCTGATCGGAACATTGAATCAGCCAATCAGATTTTCCTACTTTAATTCCGATTGGCTGATAGAATCCTATCAGCCAATCGGAATTCAAGGGATGCCATCTTGGATGACGTCACTTAAAGGTACCGTCATTTAGTCGTCGGATCAAGAAAGAAGAGGATGCTCCACGTCGGATGTCTTCAGGATGCTGCCGCTCCGCTCCGGATGGATGAAGATAGAAGATGCAGCCTGGATGAAGACTTCTGATGGATGGAAGACCTCTTCCTGCCCCGCTTAGATGAAGACTTCTGCCGGTCTGGATGTCCTCTTCTGCCCCATTGGATGAAGACTTCGGCCCGGCTGGGTGAAGACGACTCAAGGTAGGGAGATCTTCAGGGGGATAGTGTTAGGTTTTTTAAGGGGGGTTTGGGTGGGTTAGAGTAGGGGTATGTGAGTGGTGGGTTGTAATGTTGGGGGGGGTATTGTATTTTATTTTCAGGTAAAATAGCTGATTACTTTGGGGCAAGGCCCCGCAAAAAGCCCTTTTAAGGGCTGGTAAAGAGCTGATTACTTTTGTATTTTAGAATAGGGTAGGGACTTTTATTATTTTGGGGGGCTTTTTTATTTTATTAGGGGGCTTAGATTAGGTGTAATTAGATTAAAATTCTTGTAATATTTTTTTATTTTTTGTAGGAGCTGCCTTGTCAACCAGTTGTCAGTCTGTCCCTAGAGATCAGTTGTTTTGGTGGGGGGGGGGGGGTTCAGAAACAATAAAAATGCTTGAATTAAAAGTCTATTTATAAATAAATATCACAGGACACGAGGGAAGAAAATGATTGAAGGGTACATGATTATCAGAGACAAGCCCCATTTAGATAAATACTTCCAATTTAAGTATCCCCCATTTAGATTAATACTTCAAGTATTCATGTAAAGGGGTCAAGTCAAAGTGTAAATGTAATTAAAATATATATTATACTTGTTACTTGGGTTGGTATTTGGGAATATTCTTTATTTTAAATATATATTCCTGACCCGGACGCATTTTATTTTGTGGCTGATGGCTGTCACATGATACAAGAGGATTAGAAATAGACGTAACTGAAATCTGTCACAATAAATATACTACTGTAACTACTCATATGACTAGACTAAGTGCTATTGTATTGTCTTCTTATCATTCATTTGTTAATTATGCAAATCTGTATTTAGTGGTGGTCCTTTAATATTTTTATATATTTCTGTGAAAAGTAAACTTTCATGGTTTAGAGAGAACATGCAATTTAAGCAACTTTCTCATTTACTCCTGTTATCAATTTGTCTTTGTTATCTTGCTATCTTTATTTGAAAAATCAGGAATTTAAGATTATTAAAAGGAAGATGTCCTTTAAAGATTATTTAAAGGAAATATTATAGTGTATGTAGGCATATTGTAGTGTAAATAGGTATACTGTAGTGCATATAGATATGGGAGACAGATTATTTTTATCTAACACACAGAATATAGTGAACTGTCCAGTTGAATACTAAGGCCCCTAGTTATCAAGCCGTCAACCTCAAATACGCTGGAATTCCGCAGCGTATTTGTGGCGAGGCTGATTCGCCTTAGTTATCAAGCCCTGCTGCCCGGCAAAAGTAGAATTTAGTGACGTAAGCTTCGATCCGCCGGACTCAGTCCGACACAGATCGATTCTTACGTCACTACAGATGTTCCGAACACAAGTTCGGCACAATCTGACTACTTTGCTAGTTATAAAAAAACTAGCAGGTACGCTCGGCACTTTTCCGGCCCAGCGTACCTGGTTTTCAATCCGCTGCCCTGAAGGCGGCGGATCCCATTGGAATCAATGGGAGTCTGACCATAGCGAAAGCTCATGTTCGCTACTGCCCGACATCCCATTGATTCCTATGGGAAATGTGTACACCTAGCACCCTAACATGTACCCCGAGTCTAAACACCCCTAATCTGCCCCCCCTACACCGCCGCAACTAAATACATTTATTACCCCCTAAACCGCCTTTCCCGGACCCCGCCACAACCTACATTATACATATTAACCCCTAATCTGCCGCCCCCTATACTGCCGCAACTAAATAAAGTTATTCCCCCCTAAACCGACGCTCCCGGACCCGCCGCAACTATAATAAATATGTTAACCCCTAAACCGCTGCTCCCGGACCCCGCCGCCACCTACATAATACCTATTAACCCCTATCCTGCCCCCCCTACACCGCCGCCACCTATAATAAATTTATTAACCCCTATCCTGCCAATCCTGGACCCCGCCGCAACTAAATAAATTGTTTAACCCCTAAACCACCGCTCCCGGACCCCGCCGCCACCTACATAATACCTATTAACCCCTATCCTGCCCCCCCTACACCGCCGCGACTTATAATAAATTTATTAACCCCTATCCTGCCGATCCTGGACCCCGCCGCCACTAAATAAATTGTTTAATCCCTGAACCGCCGCTCCCGGACCGCGCCGCCACCTATATTAAACTTATTAACCCCTAATCTGCCCCCCCTACACCGTCGCCACCTATAATAAATTTATTAACCCCTATCCTGCCCCCCCCTATACCGCCGCAACCTATAATACATTTATTAACCCCTATCCTGCCCCCCCTACACCGCCGCCACTATAATAAAATTATTAACCCCTAAACCTAAGTCTAACCCTAACCCTAAACCTAACACCCACCTAACTTAAATATTAATTAAATACATCTAAATATTATAACTCTTATTAACTAAATTAATCCTATTTAAAACTAAATACTTACCTTTAAAATAAACCCTAATATAGCTACAATATAAATAAAAAAAATTTAAAGGCAAAAGAGCTGATTTCTTTGGGGCATGCCCCGCAAAAGACCCTTTTAAGGGCTGGTAAGGTAATAGAGCTGTTAACTTTTTAATGTAGAATAGGGTAGGGCATTTTTTTATTTTGGGGGGCTTTGTTATTTTATTAGGGGACTTAGATTAGGTGTAAGTAGCTTAAAATTGTTGTAATATTTTTTAAATGTTTGTAACATTTTTTTTTTTGTAACTTAGTTTTTTTTATTTTTTGTACTTTAGTTAGTTTATTTAATTGTATTTAATTGTAGTTATTTGTAGTTAATTAATTTAATTTATTTAATGATAGTGTAGTTTTAGGTTTAATTTTAACTTAGGTTAGGATTTATTTTACAGGTAATTTTGTATTTCTTTTAGCTAGGTAGATATTAAATAGTTAATAACTATTTAATAACTATTCTAACTAGCTAAAATAAATACAAAGTTACCTGTAAAATAAATATAAATCCTAAAATAGCTACAATGTAATTATTAATTAAAGTGTTTATTTTACAGGTAAGTATTTAGTTTTAAATAGGAATAATTTATTTAATGATAGTGTAGTGTTAGGTGTAATTGTAACTTAGGTTAGTTTTTATTTTACAGGTAATTTTCTCTTTATTTTAGCTAGGTAGCTATTAAATAGTTAATAACTATTTAATAGCTATTGTACCTTGTTAAAATAAATTGAAATTTGCCTGTAAAATAAAAATAAATCCTAAGATAGATACAATATAATTATTATTTATATTGTAGCTATATTAGGGTTTATTTTAAAGGTAAGTATTTAGTTTTAAATAGGATTAATTTAGTTAATAAGAGTTATAAATATTTAGATGTATTTAGTTAATATTTAAGTTAGGTGGGTGTTAGGGTTAGGGTTAGACTTAGGTTTAGGGGTTAACATATTTATTATAGTTGCAGCGGTGTAGGGGGGGCAGGATAGGGGTTAATAAATTTATTATAGGTGGCGGCGGTGTAGTGGGGGCAGGATAGGGGGTTAATAAATTTATTATAGGTGGTGACAGTGTATGGGGGGCAGATTAGGGGTTAATAAGTTTAATATAGGTGGCGGCGGGGTCCGGGAGCGGCAGTTTAGGGGTTAAACAATTTATTTCATTGCGGCGGGGTCCAGGATTGGCAGGATAGGGGTTAATAAATTTATTATAGGTGGCGGCGGTATAGGGGGGGCAGGATAGGGGTTACTAGGTATAATGTAGGTGGTGGTGGGCTCCGGGAGCGGCGGTTTAGGGGTTAATACATTTATTATAGTTGCAGCGGGGTCTAGGAGCGGCGGTTTAGGGGTTAATAACTTTATTTAGTTGCGGGGGGCTCCGGGGGCGCAGGAATAGGGGGTAGAACAGTGTTGTTTAGTGTGAGTGCTTAGTGACAGGGGTATCAATAAAGCTGGGAAAAAGCCGAAGAGCAGCGAGATCGGATGAGTGATAACTATCACAGTCCGCTGCTCATCGCCCCGTACTTGGTGCACGGCTTTTTGACAGCTTTATTGATAACTTTGGCGAGCATATTCAGGTCCGCGGCGGTGATGTGAGGTGAGCTTAGGTGGGCGTATTGGGGCCGGCGATGGCAGGTAAGTAGACACATTGATAACTAGGCCTCTAAACATCTGAACCTTCTACATGTATATAAGCTGGGGGAAAAAAGAGAATTACTTATTCCACCTTAGCTAGCTATTTATTGCCTTTTACACAGCTGAAGAGTGTGATCTATGTTATATATAATTGCCATGCACCATGCATACCATATTACCATGTTTGCTTTACAATTTAGAACACTTCTGTGTCTAGCAGTTGTGTGTTGAAGTAGTTGAATCACAGCCCCTCACTGCATGCACTATTTCCATGCCATCAATGTTAACATCTCAAATACCTGTGTAGAAGTTGTGTGATGAAATTGTTCACATTAATCACAGCCTAACAGGATAATATATAAATATGCACTTGCATGTAGCATGACTATTAGGTGTTTGATTCTTGCAGCCTATCTTTCTTTTGTATCTGTATAAGTAAAGGGGACAGTGTACCAGTGACGTGCAGTCACAGGAGGCAGGTGAGGCAGCGCCTACCCTGGCCAATCTATGTAATTACAGGCAGCATTTATTTAAAATTAAAAAATAAAAAAATTATTATTTTTTTTTTCCATATTTTTTTTTTTATAAAATAAGGTGACCCCCCCTACCCCCCCACCCCTCCACCAAAATCATGATTCTGTGTGTAAATGTTATTAAAACTGACTCACTGTTTGTTTATACATCAATACATTCATATTGCGCAAGACAAGGACAGCCGGCTGTCCTTGCATTGCGCAATATGAATGCATTGACTACTGTGGAAGTGTATGGGACGCTGAGAGACTGCCACCAGAGGAGAAAAGGTGCTAATGCAGTGCTCTCCAATGCGCCCCATACGCTTCCACAGGAGGCTAGCCTCCGTCCTGGCCGCCTCTCACTACT